>NW_004524584.1:27814632-27822101 GCF_000260255.1 Octodon degus | reverse complement strand
CATCGCACCTCAGAAAGAATGACTATCATAATGAAATCAGCCAACAACAAATGTTGGAGAGGCTGTGGGAAAAAGGAACCCTTCTCTACTGCTGGTGGGAATGTAGACTGTTGTAACCATCATGGAAATCAGTGTGGAGACTCCTTAAAAAACTAGGAATGGAAATCCCATTCAAACCAGCTCTCGCCCTACTGAGAATTTTCCCAGAGGTATTGAAAACATCAAATCATAGTGATATATGTGCACCTATGTTTATACCAGCACAGTTTGTTAGGTCTTTTTTTTTTTTTTGTGGTACCAGGGGTTGAAGTCAGAACCCTGCGCTTGCCAGGCAAGCACTTATTCTACTGAGCTATCTCTCTGGCCCAGCAGCACAGTTTGTGATAGCTAAATTTTGGAAACAACCAAGATGTCTGTCACCTGAGAAATGAATGAAAAAGTGGTGTTCTATACAATGGAGTATTACTCTATTGTATAGAATGATAAACTTGAAGCCTTCATATATTAGTGTATGCCACTTCACAATATATTAATCAGTGAAATAAACCAGACCCACATCTATAAATATTGCATAGTCTCCCTAGGGTAAGAACTCAAAAGATGAAATAAATATTGAAAGGTGTAACACAACTAAATGGAATATGATAATTCAAGGATTAAACAATGGAGAGAGGGCAAGGAGAAAAGCTAGTAAACATGGCAGGGGCAAAACCATACTTTCATATACACAAGATGTTTAAGGCGATCTCCATCAGGTTTTTTAAACTATCAGTTCATTGGTAGTATTTTGACCCTGACTGACTATATAAGTGAGACCTGTGAACTGGGCAACTGCACTGAAGATGGCAATGTGTAATTGTAGTCATGCTTGGAATCCCTGTCATTCTGTTCTTCTAAAAGTGTACTTCTAATGTCATATCACTTACTGCTATATTCTCTCTTAAGTAAATGTTTGTGGAAAAAAAAAGGTAATCAATGAAAACAAGAGACAAGAAAAAAATGTCTTACTTCTGTCCTTCTACAATGTTGTATACGTTTAGGTTTCTAAATTTCTGTATAAAAATTTGTAATTGTTAATTTCTATTTGTCTTACTATTTTTTTTTTCACATTATGTACAGATTTAAAGTTTCAGCATGTGAACAATTGATGAAAAAAACCTGTTCCATATTATGTCTAATGCATTTGATATTCAGACAGATAGTGATGTTAACTCAACAACCTATGTTTTAGGTTAACAATATCATCAGTCTTCTCTTCTGCGGGGTTAATTACATAAGGTCTCAGACCGAAAAACTAGAGAAAAAGAAGGACTACAAGGATAGTCAACATTGTGGCCCTTGCCCTTCAAGATCAGTGAGGACTCAGGACATAAGAGAACCTGTACTGTAGCATCTTGTAACTCAGTGGAGTCCCAAATTTTCTGATCAAGGAAATTATGGGGCCACAGATGAAAGTGTTCAGTGACGTAGAGTGTGCCTAAGGAGAGTGACCTAGAAAGAAAACATCTCTCAGGCTTTCACAGAGAGCAAATTAGTCAAGCAATGGCCGTGACTTATTCACATAGTTGACGCTGACAAAGGATCTATAAACTGTGGTACAGGGTTTCAGGATAAATCCTGAGGGAATTTGACTGACCTTCTCATTTTCAAATGTTACATTTCTTTTGTTTTATCGGTGTTGCTTTGGCTTGGTGTTAACCATCCAGCAGAAAAGTATAAAACCCAGTTATAAAAAGGAAAGCCATATTAACATGCTGAGCTATAAAAAGCTCAAGTCATCAACCTTTGACATTGCCAGTCATGTGGATAACCCACTATTATTACAGAGTACTGGACTATGTTGGATTACTTTGCTGAATTCATGTGCCTACAATATATGAATGGCAATGGAATACCCATCTCTGACAAAATTAGACAAAAAGGGGATATAAATGAAGCACAATTTTGTAGCAAATATATATATATATATATATATGTATATATATACACACATATAATAACATAGATATACAGCTACTTTCTCTTACTTCAATGAGAAGAAACTTGAACTGATACAGTTTATATGTATATATATAATATCTGTATCTTTTATTATGAATAACTACTTCAAAGACAATATGCAATGTATTAATTATTGTAACTGTTCCGCTAACCTGTTTTGTAACTGTCTCTTTGCTACTTCTTTCTCAATAAAATTAATATGAAGAAAAGAATAAGAATAGGAAAACAAGAATTTAAATTATCCATATTTGAAGATGACGTGCTACTCTACATAGAAACCCCCAAAACTCCACAAGAAACATGTAGATTTAATAAGGAAATTCAGTAGTATAGCAGCACACAAACTCAACATGAAAAAATCAATAGCATTTCTATTAACGATGAATGAACCCACTGACAGAGAAATTATGGAAACAAAGCCTTTAACAATAAAATCTCCAAAATTGAAATACTTAGTAAGCAGTCTCAGAAATGATATAAAAGATTTATGGAATGAACATTTTACTGCTCTGAAAGAAGTGATCAAAGAAGATTTGAGGTAACAGATATTGCCTGCTCCCGTATAAGATCCAACACTGCAAAAATGCCCATACTCCCAAAATTGTTATATCCAATGCAGTGACAGTTAAAATACTATTGGCAAACCTCATAGATGTAGAAAAACGTTCTTAAAACTCATCTGGAATGAGAATAGGCCTACAATAGCCAAAGCAATCCCTGCTAACAAAGGAAAGGCAGGATGCATCACAATCCCTGACCTGAAATTATCCTACAAAGCTACAGCGATAAAATGAGCATGCTTCTGACAAACAAAACCCGATGTGAGCCTCAGTGGAACAGATTAGAAGGTACAGACACAACTCCAAAAATGCTCAGCCACCTTAGCTTTGACAAAGGGGCCAAACATGCTCATGGAAACAAAAGTAGCCTCTTTAATAAATGGAAAAATTGGATTTCCACCTGCCAAGGGCTACAAATAGGCCCATGTCTATCAGGCATGCACAAAACTACAGTCGAAATGGATTAAAGATATAAACATTAAAATTGAAATACAGAATGTGTGCACCCTTCTTT
Organism: Octodon degus; assembly: GCF_000260255.1. NCBI lineage: Eukaryota > Metazoa > Chordata > Mammalia > Rodentia > Octodontidae > Octodon > Octodon degus. Next base: position 27,819,026 of record NW_004524584.1, on the reverse strand, counting down.
AGTAGTGCAATTTGTAATAGCTAAATTTGTCATAGCGGATTAAAGCACCTGCTTAGGCAGACACAGTGACCAGGGCTCCATCCCTGGCATGCCATGCTGGCCCTGCCCTCTTGGGGAGCACTGAGATGGAGATTGAGACTGGGCATGGCAGTGCAAGTCAGTGATCCCAGCGCTTGGGGGCTGAAAACAGGAGGATCACTACGAGTCCTATCTGTGTAGTGAGACCCTGAAGACCCTGCACTAAATACATAGACAAAAAATATTTTCATTGGTAAGCACCTCAAGTTCCCATCAACGGAGGAATAGATAAAAAAGATGTTGTATTTTTAGATCTGGGATATAGCTCAGTGGCACAGTGCCTGCCTTGCATGTATAAGGTCCTGAGTTCTATTTCATATATATATATATTACCATATATTTTTCACAATGGAGTATTACTCAGCTATATAAAAGATATAAATTTAAGGCTTTTGTAGATAAATGGTTGCAACTAGAGACTGTATTGGTAAGTGAAATAAATCAGACCCACATATGTCAATGTCATATTGTCTCACTAGTGTGAGAATGAGAAAGTGTAAATAAAATTGGAAAGATGCCATAGATAGTTTGAATGGAAAATGACTTGTACAGTGGGTTGGAAAAATTGGATTGAGGAAAAGGACAGCACAATAGGGAAAATATATTTATGTATATATGCAGGATAATTTGGATAATTGAGCTGCTGAATTTTGCTGGTTTTCTCAAAGCAGCAGTCAATGCTTTTTTTCCTTTTATTCTTTTTGATTACTTATGACTTTTTGTTGCTGTTTTGAATTTTTAAACCAAACTTTCATGTTTATATCTGGCAACCTAAACAAGTGCTTTGGTTTTTTTTTTTTTTAAGAGAGTACAAAACAGTATTAAAACAGAAAATATATAAGTGATGCAAAATTTCACTTAATAAAATAATATGGATTTCACAGTATTTGTTGAAATGCATAGTGCTGTCTTTGAAATAGTTGTTCGTATTACCAGATATATGCATGTGAAATTGGAAGATGAAAGAAGAAAGAAATATATAAGAAATTAAGCAGAAAAAAGGAAAAGAAAAAAACAAAGTTGAAAAAGAAGACAAAAGTAAGTTAAGAATTCAGTGTTTCTTTCCATCAAACAGCAAAATTCCGCAGTTCAGTTGTCCAAACAATCCTGTTTGCACCCAGAGATATATCTCTTTCCTTCACTTCCTCTCTTGTCTTTCTCCTTAACTCAGTAATTGTTTCCATTTGAATAGAGGCATTCCCTTTTCCTAGTGTCTACTGCACCCTTCAGATTTTATTTTCTCTTTTAGGTTCTCAAAATAAGGGGACAATATGATGTTTGCACATACAAGTCTGATTTATTTTGCTTAAGGGTATGGTCTTCAGTTGCCTCCACTTACCAGTAAATACCTCAAATTTATTCTGTTATAGAGGTGAATAATACTCAGTGTAAAATACCACATCTTTTTATCCATTCCTCAGTTATTGGGCATTTGCGTTGTTCCCAAGTTTTAGCTATGATAAATTATGCTGCTATGAGCATGTGGTTGTATTTATACAATTTCCAGTGGCTGCATCAGTTGACACTCCCACCAACAATGCATAAGGGCTCTTGTTTCACGAAAGTCCCTCTAGAATTTGCTATTGGCTGACTTCTTGATGTTACCTGCTTTTTCTATGGTGAGATGGAATCTCAGTATTATATTAATTTGGATTTTTCTAATGACCAATGATGTTGAACATTTTTGATATGTTTATTTGCCATTTGTATTTCTTCCTCTGAGAAGTGTATATTCATCTCAGATGACAATTTTTGGAAAGGGCCTTTGAATTTGGGCTCTCTGATCTCTTTTAATTTTTTCTATGGTCTGGATAGAAGGACATTTTCTGAAGGCAGCTGTCTATAATTTGTCCCCAGTTTGTTGATTGTCTTTTTTACTCTGTTGGAGAGTTGCTCTGAAGTGCATAAACTTCAAAAGATGAGAACTCAGTTTTTGATACTTTGAAGTATTTCTCATGCAGTTTGGTTTTTGTTAATGAAAGCACTACCTACCCCTATATCTTTAAGATTTCTATATACACTTTCCTCCAGAATATTTTGTGTTTCTGTTTTAGTATTTAAAACTTTGACCCATTTTTACTGTAGTTCTGTGCATGGTGATAGGCATGGGTCCAGTTTTAGGGTTCAGCGTGTGGAAAGCTAGTTTTCCCAGCACTATTTATTAAAGCAGATATCATTCTTCCAGTGAGTTTGTGGTCCCTTTATCAAAGATGAGATGGCTGATTGTGTTTGGAGTTGTGTCTGAATCTTCTAATCTGTTCCACTGATACTGACGTGTGTCTCTATTCCACAACCATGCTGATTTTATCACAATAGCTTCATAGTATATTTTCATACCAGGGACTGCTTTTAACTTAAGATTTACAAATTCACAGGATAATTTGCATAAGAGAATATGGAACTATTTTGTCTTTTAATTGAAAACACTTGCAAATATTGGCTGAATTATGACATTTTTACATCTACCCTTGCTTATGTTGAGTAGAATGGGCAGGGATACCTCCTGCCTTTTCTTTGTTAGCTAGCATTGCTTTATATATCTGGGACTATTATGGTTCCAAATGAATTTGAGGAAAACTTTCAAACAGTGACTGCAAAGTGTCCAATAGCTTTGGGCTTACCGATAGCATGAGGCCTTGTTGTTGGAATATAAATCTCATATTACTAGTTTTAGAAAAAAAAAAGCCATCAGCAGTGTCTCTTGCTGACAACCAGGATTCATGTCCCAAAACACAGAATGGGCTATTGGTTTAATCTGACCGAATGCTATGTATTTCATGATAAGTGCACAAATACACCTGGTTGATTTCTGATGTAACTCAGGTATTTCATGCTGATAGTAAATACAGGTGTGATCTTTCAGATTATGTTTCTCAAAAGTAACATTGTCTAATGTTTCATACTAAAATTTATTATGTGTGTTTTGACTGGTAAAAGAAAATAAGACTATGTAAAAAAAAATATATATATATATCATGTCCAATCTTTGTATAACTCCCCATTTCTACTTAACATATAGGGTAGATATTAAAATGTCATAATTTCAGCTGATATTTGCAAATATTTTCAATTTTCCAAAGGCAAATAGTTCCATATTCTCTTATGCAAATTATTCTGTGAATTTGTATATCTTAAATTAAAAGCTAAGGCAGTAAAGTTTGAGTTCAAAAATATACAAATAAACATACCTGTTGGTGTCACATTTTTCTCACAAGGTGTAACTAGGAATATCTGCAAAACTGTCCTTACATTACTTAAAATCACTGACAGTAAAGCTAGGGTATTGATCCAGTCCTCAAAACTTAGAGTCGAATAGAACTAAATCGAGGGAGACTTATAGCAAACTATCAAGCATCATGAATAAAATGGTGTAGGAGCTAGTGGGTTACAATTGCTGCGTCTTTAAAGAAAAGTGTTTCTAAACTTACCTGTTAGCTCTAATGCTCATTGTTTGATTATTCATGCTCTAATTTCTCAGAAAATTTGTTCTTTCCGAGAGGACACCAAAACCAAGTTAATCAAGCAGGTAAAAACTATAGCAAATATGCTAGATTATTTTTAGATTCCTTTTACTGGGATCCATGAAGAATTTTCAAGAGAGAAGATTATATGACACATATCAAGGTTTTAAATATGCTGCTCGGTGGGCTCCACATATCAACACAAACTGAAGAATTTAGAAGGTTTGCATGAATAAACATGTCTCAGTTGATAGACATTGATCAGAAAGTGTTTCATAATAGAAAAGATGAAGAATAAAACTATGGGCAGAAAGAGAGAAAAGTGATGTTAGCAGCCTTTAGGAAGTAAGGCCAGTTGAGAAAGAAGGAAAAGGTCGTGCTTCCTTGGGTCCAGACAGTAAGCAGGGACATTTCAAGCAAAATGTCCAAAGCTGATAGAGAAATGAAAAAAGAAAGTGTTTATGATGGAATGCATTAAGCTTCAGAGAGCTGAGGTCATGGGGCTCTTCCTCTCAGCACTAGAGAACCCACGCTACCTGCCAATGTAGGGAAGAGCCTCTCAGACTTTTGATACATTCCAGTGCAGATTTGTCAGTAGTCACCCAGCCAGTGACCCCACTTGCAAACTGGAGAGTGCTCAGTGGTTTCCAGAGAAGCGATGAGAACTTCTGGCTAGCCTTGTTACAATTATAAACTGAACAAAGCGTTATTACATTCCAGATCCTTCTGCTCATGTCTCAATGACTGTTCAAGATATTTGATATCAAATTGATGATATATCTGACTGAGAGGCCCCCCTAGACGTTTTCCTTATCAGATTTATGGGAAGCCATTGCCATTTCCTGTCATTGTTTT
>NW_004524584.1:27809713-27814493 GCF_000260255.1 Octodon degus | reverse complement strand
TCTTCTTCTTCTTCTTCTTCTTCTTCTTCTTCTTCTTCTTCTTCTTCTTCTTCTTCTTCTTGTAGTATTTTTTAGGGAAGGGTCTACAGGGTGTTGAGGATCTCACTACTAGATTAGACTCATAGTGATACGCCTGCTTAGAGCTTTCCAGAGCTGGGATACAGGTGTGCTCCCATATGCCCAGTCTCAATTGCCTTCTAAGCATGCCCTGGGGGTGGGGCCAGCATGGCAGGCCTGGAATGGAACCCCCAACTCTGGGCCTGCTTGCAGGTGTTTTAATCCTCTGAGCTATTTGGCTGGCCCTTGGAAATCATTGTTGATTGCATTCATAATTGTTCTTTTGATCTTATTATTTGACCAAACTGTACTTATTGTTTCTTTAGCTTTGTGTCTGCCAGACCCAAAACAATACATCTATGGAAGATAAAAATGGCTCATGTTTATTGAGGACAGTTAGATTGTACCTGTGGAGGGTATCGCTGACTGCTGTCAATAACTACAACTGCATTCAGCCTGAAGAAGCCAGAGGGGTCATCATCCATCGTTCCCTCGTGGTAGTGCATGTAACTTCTTCAGAAGGGGGAATTGTACGCAGCTAGATTGGACAGAAATACTACAGGCAGTCATCCAGGGCTGGGCCCTCAAGGAGACAGCACTAGAGGCAAGGTACCTTGCAACTGTGAGAGAGATGGATGCTCCTGCTGTGGACCTAACCAAAAGGCCAAAGATTGAAAAAAAATTCTTACCTCCATAAAGATAAGGTTCCAGGATTCATCATCACCTGGAGGAAGCCAGGAAGAATCAGAAATCCAACCATTACTGGCTGACTACTCAACAAACTTCTGTTCTATATTTGTGCCCACTTGCTATGTGACTCACTTTCCCTTTGCTCTTGGATTTAATCAGTTTTATCTGATAATAGTGCTTGTACCCTTGCTAGTTGACCAAAGTTTTGTCCAACCTCAGACCCACCTAAGCAAGTTACCATTTTCTCCAACTTAAACCCCCATGGTTTTGCTCTATAAAAATCCCTGTAAGAGACAGCTTCCTAGGATAAACTGTTTGAGTCCCCTTTTTGTCCCTCTCTTGGACAGAAGCTTTTTTTCCCCACAAATAAATATTCTGCTTTTAACCTCTGTTTCTAAAATTCATTCTTCAGTTATGGAGAACATGAAGTCATTCCTAGTACCTTTCAGGTTGGGAGTTTCATTCCCTTATACCATTTGGGTGACAAGTCAGTGTCAACTTGGAGCATAACTGGGCATTTGGAAGAACTTTCTTCTCAGCAGGAAATTTAACTATGCATAGTGTGAATCTGGTAAGTTGGGCCTAAATCTGCCTAAATAGGCTTCTGCTCACATGTTTCATCCCACTGTGATCCTCAATGTGCTCTGTAGTATATCTAGCTTATTTCTACTTTAAAAAGTAACACTAGGCCAGGCGTGGTGGTGCACTGTTGAGAGACTGAGGCAGGAAACCATCGCAGACAATTTAGCGAGACCCTTGTGTCTCTGTTGTTCAAGAGGACAAGTCTATAGTAAAGTCTGACTCCTGAGAATTACTCAATATTTAATTTCCTGAAGCCTTTTTCTGGAAAGATGAGGCTATAGAATTTTTTTTCCTTAGATCATGGAGTCAATAAATAGAAAAATAAAAGACAATCATGGAAAATCCTTTCCTTTAAAATTCAGGGTAGAGGATATTCCTTAGGAATAGTTGGCATGATACCACTGTTTGAAACTGAGAAGTCAGCTGAGCGGGAGGCACAGTGCCATGGACTGTGCTGTGCAGTCTTCTCTTGTTCCTTTTTGATCTGAAAGAGGATGTAGCTCTGTAGACTGGACTGGCCTCAACCTCCCAGTTCTGCCTCGTCCTCCTAAATTCTGGGAAGGCAGGCGTGTGCCACCACACCAGGCTTGCAGTTTAGTTTTTAAGTTACAGGTAGAAGAAAAATGGCATATTTTCTCCCATAATCAGGAATGGTAGTGAGCAAGAAGATCTCAAATTTTAAACAGTGTTGATCCCTACAGCGTTGGCAGCCCAAGCACAGTTGGCAGTTTGGAAAACCAGTAGAATCTTGAGGTTAATGTAAAATGTGATACACTTAGGTTTATTGTTTATTATGTGGATGTATCAGCATGTTACCAAAGTCTTTCCTCTTGGCTTTAGGGTGATGCATCTAAAACAAGGAGTAGTAGATGAGCTGTTCACTTCACTCTGGTTGAGACCTTCAAACGCCCATGCCAGGTGGGTGAGTGCATTGTTAGAGGGTACCTGTCTCTTAGCTGCTCATTCTGTGGAACAGAACACCCTTGGCATGTGTCATTAACTCACCAAGGGTACAGTTGGCTTTTCCCAAGTCTAGCATTTTTCTTGTTATGAGATGTACACACAACCATGGCATCCTGCTGTGCTTTTTCAGTAATGGAGAGCAAAGATCTGCAGGAGCAGAACCTGCTGTACCACCTGGCATGGAATCAGAATCAACTGACACAGAGACATAGGTAGGGTGCTTGCTAACTCTCTGCTTGCTCTGGAGGGGTTTTGGGCTTTCAGCCCCCCAACGGTGGCATTTCTTGATGTTTTGTTTGTCCATTTCTTTGGTTTCTTTGAAACAGGATCTCACTAGGCAGCCCAGGCAGGCATTGGACTCACAGTGGTCCTTCTGCTTCAACCTTCTGAGTGCTGGGACTACAAGCATGCATCACCATGCCCAGATCTTCCAGATTTTTGAAGATGCTGAGGCTGATCTAATGCCACCAGTGCATCCTTGGCCTGTCGCTATATGAGAAAGCATCTGTGTTTTTGCTAGGAGTCCTCAGTGCAGGGTCCTTGTTCTCAGTTTGCTGGGCAAGAACCAGGAATAGAGCCACAGGTCACTGGAGTAGCAGGAGCTATGGCAGAAGGGGAGGTCATAGACGCAGGGAGGCTCTAGGACTCCTAGGAAATGACCGTGAGTGCCTTCCAGAGGCTGTGCTCTGGCCCCAGCTGCCAGCTTCTGGAGGGCTTACCCTTAGTACAGAAAGAGAAGTTCCCAGGAAGACCCCTGAGGCCCTTCTAGTCTCACCAGTGGACTGTGCCAGAGCAGGTACCTGGCTGGAGGTTCGACCCCAGTGCCATGGACACACAGGAGAGCAGCGCTGATCTCCAACTTCTCAGGCCCATGTCTCAGAAGTGCTCAGTGGGGAGGGTTTGACTTGTCCTGTCTTCTTCACAGGGCTGCATGCCTGTGAAAATGAGAGCAGAGTCACAGCCAGGACTGAGATACTGGCACCGCGCCCAACTCAAGTGACCCCCCTCCTCCAGGGCTGGCACCCTGCGTTCCTTCCTGGCTGCCTCCCAAATTCAGCCCCAGCAGAATGTGGAGGCCCATGTCAGTGTGTGCTCAGCACTCACGGTGCTAGGACATTCACAGGGATGGTGGAGGCCATAGGAGCTGCAGCAGAGAGGACCCTGGTGGCTTTGTCATGTTCCACCAGCGGTGCTGAAGCTGAACCCGGGGTGGGGGAGCTGGGGACGCTGGCTTCATGAGGCTCTTTCTTTCCTTCTGGGCTGGGGATGGCAGGCAGCATTTGCTAAACATACAAATTAAACGAAATGCCAGAGTTCATGGTAGAGAAGGAATCACATCTTTTCTCTCTTCTCTTAAATGCATACTACAGAATTTCTTCTTTTTTCTACGTTATAAAATCCCTCCTTTACAAATATCTCCACCACTTAAGTCTTGCTGTGTGGTTGCGTCTGGACTGAAACTCATGGCAGTCCTCCTGTCTTAGCTTCCCCAGTGCTGGGATTGCAAGCACGTGTGTGTGTGTGTGTGTGTGTGTGTGTGTGTGTGTGTGTGTGTGTGTATGTGTGTGTGTGTGTGTGTGTGTGTGTGACGCCATGCCTGGCTACTACAACTTTTTAAACACTTGGGTTCCACATGTAGTTTAAGAGATGGTTGCAGCAACTAAGGATGGCATATCCTGTTTTCTGAAATAACTTACTGGTCTTTCTGGTTCTTGAGACAGGGACTGTGTGGCCCAGGTTAGCCTTGAACTTACCACCCTATGTACCTCAGCCTCTGAAGAAAACAGTGATTTTCTAGTCCCTTCCTCTTTTTTTTTTTTTTTTTTTTTTTTTTTTTGGTGGAACAGGGATTGAATTCAGGCCCTTGTGCTTGCCAGGGAAGTGATTATTCCACTGAGCCGTCTCCCCTGCCCTCCTTCCTGGTTTGTGATGAATGTGTCACTAGTGGTATGACATCAATGTTAAATGCCATTTCTTCTCTTTCAGGTGAAAGAAACTGAATTTACCATCCCAGAAGCAAAAGGAGGTTTTCATTTATGTTGATTTCCCAGTGCCCGCAGGTGCTGTCTTGTGGGCCATCTTAGGCAGCCTCATGGCCTGAAGGAATATCCTACTCTGGCCTAGAACAAGCTCAGTTCCAAATTTAAGATCCATTCTTTTCATGTATGTTAAATCTTGCTGTGTTTAAAATATATCTGACAATTCAAACTTGAAGATTAATGCTATCAAGATGGGGACAATGATAAAGCTCTTTAAGGAAGTTGAGAATTTTATATATTTATCTTTCAAAATTTAGTACTAAGTCTGGGCATGGTGGCACACACCTAGAATCCCAGAGCTAGGAAGGCTGAATACAGGGAAGATCCACCAGTCAGAACTAAGTAGTCCAAAGAGGAAAGTGATCGATGATGTAGAGTGTGCCTAAGGAGAGTCACATGGAGAGAAAACATTCTCTCAGGCTTTCACAGAGAGCACATTTGCCAAGCAA
>NW_004524584.1:27807507-27809288 GCF_000260255.1 Octodon degus | reverse complement strand
TACTGGACTCTTTTAGAATATTTTGCTGAGTTAACACACCTATAATATTCAAATGACATAACTAAACAAAAAAGGCAATACAGATGAATGTCCATTTTGTATCTGTGTATTCAAAAAGGTTAGGATAGATATATAGTTACATTCTCTTAATGAATAGAAGGATTTGTTCTAATAGTGTTTGTAAGTAGGATATCAAGTCCACATCTTGTACAGCAAATAACCACTGGGAAGAGAGTATGTAATGTGCTAATTATTGGAACTGTCCTCTCAATTTGATTTGAAACTGTCTCATTGTTATTTCTTTCTCAATAAAATTATGGAAAAAAGTAGGTTAATGCAGATGAACAATATTTCAAGTACAGTGTAAAATTAGGCATTTATTAGTACACTGTGCATGAATATATCTTCAAAACATTGTCATGCATATGAAAATATTCAATGTTTATACTCATGTTTTCTTAGCAGTGTGCACTACTTTGGTTCCCATGCAGATATGTCTACCCAGAAAATTTCACTGATTTGGGTTTTCACTTAGTGCTTTATGCTTACCCTGATTATTTCCTTTAAACTAACCAGTAACTTAATGCAAATGCATAAGAAAATAAGCAAAGAGACTGATTTGTTATGCTTTTCATAACTAAAACAATAATTTAAATTGCTTCTTATTAATAGTAAAGGTGGAAACTTCTGGCAAAAAGTCAATTCAGGGTTAAAGAAAATCCCTTGTCACTCAAGAGAGTGGGGGGCCTGCCCCTTAGCTCAGCTCTTTAAGTGGCTGCTTCAACAAAGCAGTCAGACTCAGGTTGCTGTGGTTTGATCCCCACAACTCCAGCCAGCCAAACCTGCCCTGAAGGCATTAAGAGCAAAAAAAAAAAAATCTTTGTTCTGGGGAGATGGCTCAGTGGAATAAATGCTTCCTTGGCAAGCACAAGGGCCTGAGTTCAATCCCTGGTTCAAAAAAAAAGACTATACATTGGGGAAAGGGAGATGGCTCAGTGGAATAAGTGCTTCCCTGGAAAGCACAAGGGTCTGAGTTCAATCCCCAGTTCCACAAAAAAAAGAGAGTGATTATGTCCTGGGAGGCTGAGAAAGGAAGGTCATACATTTGAGCCCAGAGTGGACATGTTTTCTACTGAGAAAGACCATGTCTTTGAAAAGAGAAAGTCTGGAGACCTAGCCAAAGGCCCACGGATCAATCCCCAGAATCAAAACTAAAACCCAAAAGGTCATGTGTGTTTTTGGGACACATGCTTCAGATCCTAATGGTAAAGTCTTGTTTCAGTACCTGTAGAGGAAATGATCTTCTCAAGTCTGCATTTTCTTTGCTAATTTTTTTGTCTGGTTGACCTATCTTTTTGGGATAAGGAGGTGTTAAAGTCGGTCTCCTGTTAAGATTGTGGTATTGGATATTAGATTTTTCATGTCCATTAAGATTTGCTTTATATAGTTGGGTGCTCCTGTGTCTGGTGCATACATATTTATGAGAATTACCTCTTCCTCTTGAATTTTTCCCCTAACCAGTATATAGTGGCCTTTCTTTTGCTTGATCATTCTTGGTTTGAAGTTGAGACAGTCTGAGAATAGGATTGCTACCCCTGCTTTTTTTTGAGGTGCTGGGGTGTGTAGTATTGTATTACATCCTTTGACTTTCAGCCTATGAATGTCTTTATGAGTTGAATGTGTTTCTTGCATACAGCATATTGTTGGATTCCCTGTCCTAATCCACTGTGCCAGTCTATTTCTCTTAATTGGTAAATTGAGTCCATTTACATTGATGGTTA
>NW_004524584.1:27805937-27807407 GCF_000260255.1 Octodon degus | reverse complement strand
TAACTGCTTGCTCTATTTAGTTGGTTGCTTCTGATTTCATTCGTGGAGTACTGATCATCTTGGTCCCTCTCTAGAATATCTTTCAGGAGTCTGTGTAGGGTTGGCTTTGTCATTATGAAATTCTTTAGTTGTTCTTGGTCATGGAAGTATTTCACTTCTCCATCAAACTTGAAAGACAGTTTTACAGGGTATGGTAGTCTGGGATGGAATTTGTTTTCATAGAGGACTTGAAGTACTGTGCTGCTTGCTCTTCTTGGCTTCACGGTTTGTGAAGAGAAGTCGGCCATATTCTGATGGGTTTTCCTTTGAATGTGATCTGTTTCTTTTCTCTACCAGCTTCCAGTAGATGATTCTTGTGCTGGATTTCTGGGATCTTGACTATTATATGTGTCAGTGTGTTTTTAATTGGGTTCAGGTTACTTGACATTCTGTATGCTTCAGTTACATGAATGTCAGATTGTTTCCTCATATTTGGAAAGCTTTCTGCTATTACTTCTGCCCATATTGTTTTTATATCATTTGTATTGACTTCTTCTTTCTCATTGATACGTATTAGGTTCACATTGTTCATCTTTGCATTGTCTTGCAAGTCATGAATTATTTTTTCTGGCATCCTAATTGTTTTTAAGAGATGTTTTCTTATCTTTTCACTAGCTGCACCAGTATCCTCAAGATCTGAAACTCTGTCTTCACTTTTACTTAAACAGTTTTGCAAGCTTGTGATTGAGATTTTAAGTTCCTCTATATCTTTTTTACTCTGCTTCAAGTGATGTATTTCTTTCCTGTATCATTCATTCAAGGAATCTGTCATTTTTCTAATCACCTGTATTTTTTTTCATCAATGTCTTCTTTAGAAGCAGTTGTTAATTCTTTTACTGCAGATTTTTTTTTCCACCTTGGGTTTCCTCCCTGTGTTTCTGTATTTAACTCTTCAGGTGCTATGAATTCAGAGAATTCTTTTTCTTTATTTCAGAAAAGAATTCTGCTGTGAGTTCCTCTATAACTTTCTGCTCTTGCTAATTTACTTTCAACACTATTAATTCCTACATTTGAGCTGAGCTAGTGTCCTCTGCACTTGTTCTGGGTGGGCTTTGGGTTTCCTCCACATGTTTCTGCATTTGATTCTTTACTGCAGATGCTATTAATTCAGGGATTTAGTTTTTTATTTCCAATCTGAGTTCCTCTATACCTTTCTTCAGTTGTTTCTTTATTTCTTTTTTTTATCTTATGCTTTATTTTTTTCATAATTTTATTGAGAAACAAATAGCACTGAGACAGTTTCAAACCAAGTTGGTAGGGCAGTTTCAATAATTAACACATTGCATACATGCTTCTTAGTGGTTAATTGCTGTACAAGATGTGGAATTGATATCTTATTTACAAACACCATTAGAACAAATCCCTCTATTCATTAAGAGAATGTAACTATATATCTATCCTAACCACTTTGAATACACAGATACAAAATGG
>NW_004524584.1:27786328-27803410 GCF_000260255.1 Octodon degus | reverse complement strand
ATTGGGTCTGGGGTCTCCCGGAACTCGGCAGAAAATCCTACTCGGCGGGCGGGGTGGGGGAGGCACTGCGGAGTGGTGGGGGGCGGCCCGAGGGGCTGGAAGAGGGTCTTGCCCACGCTGCGCCTGGGCTGGGACTGGTCCCGCCGGCGCAGGGTAGCAGGAAACTCTCCGCACACTCACCGGACCTGGGCTAGGACTGGGTCTAGCACTGTCTTCTGACCTTTGGTGTAGAGCTTTGGTGCAGTTATAACCTTAGCACCTACTGAAGTTCAGGTGCAGATCTACACAGTTTGAATTTATTCAGCTGTGCTTGGCTTGTGTCTGGCTGCTGTGCTCTGCTCCTGCCTGCTGCTGCCCTTGGGAGTGATCTTGTTGTGCCTCTCTGGCATGATGTTCTGCTCCTGGACTAGCTGGTTAGTTCTGTCCCCTACTCTCTCTGCAGGGACTGCAGCTGCACGGTTTCACTGCAGGCTTGTATTCAAGGCCTGAGCTGAGTCTGAAGTGGACAAGAAGGAGTAGGGGAGAGGGGAAGTTCTCCCACACACTCACCGGGTCTGGGCTAGGGCTGGATTGGGGGGTCCCAAGAATTCGACAGAAGTTCTCACTCACTGAGCGGGAGTTGGGGGGGACTCTGCATTTTCTAAATGATATATTATGTAGTTCCTTGAAAATACACCTTTGGTGTGCACAGGAGAACCAGAAATTTATCCTAGATTTTAACAATTTACTAAACTGCCGAGGCTGGGTTCCAGTTTGTAATCCACCTACCTCAGCCTCCCAGAATGCTGAGATTACTGGTGTCACCACCATACCTAGCTTGAATACTTTTTTTTTTTTTTTGTACTTTATGGAAGGGTCTACATGGTGCTCACTGTCTCACTATGAGATCACACTTGTGATTGGCCTATTTAAGCCTCCCAAGAACTGGGATTACAGGCACGGGCCACCATGCCAGGTCTCAGTTGCCATCTCAGCACACCCCAGGTGCGGGGCCAGCATGGCAGCCCTGGGGATCAAACTCCTGGCCCCTGCACTTGCTTGCATGTGCTTTAACCCGCTGAGCTATTTGGCTGGCTCTTAGCTTGAACACGTTTTAGGAATTTTTTCTTAAGGGCATTTGAACTAATGTGTGTAGAATCCTCTTAATCCTATGGAACACAAAGGAAAATACGTGGGTACTTGCTATTGCTTAAATAGTTCTCTTAACTAAGTAGATTTGATGAAGAGCTGTGATCCATTGGGGTGATCAGGCTCGGATACCCCTTAACGCCATTTATAATTACAGGGCACCAAATAGATGATTTCCTGTGTAAGCCCTAGTGTGTCGTCTCAGCTTTCGACTACTTTTTCTTGCTAATTGGTTCATCTTTGGACAGCAGCTTCACTTCAAATTTTTAGCTCTGGGTGGTAAATTTTAGTTGACAACAGTGGGATAGGAAGAGGGGGCTAAGGAGGGATCTTACAGCCTGTGGTAACAGCCAGGGAGCCAGAAGGGGAAAGTGGGCCTCCTCTTTTGGCAGATCACCCCCATATCGAGCACCAGCATGTGCTCCCCAGAGAAATGGGCGCCCCACAGAGCCCTGACACCACACTCTGTGGCTCCTGTGCAGCATCATCTATGTCCCAGAGCAGGTTTAGAACTTACTGGATGTCCCTGTGGGCCCAGAATCTTAAAATATACCTTGTAGGTCTTTTAGTTTAGTTTAGCTTTGGCTTGTTTTGGAGACAGTCTCGCTGTGTAGTCCATCCTGGCCTCGCGCTGGCAGTGATCTTCCGGCCTCAGCACTGGTGCACTGGGATCACAGGAATATGCCGTCACCCCTAGCTCTAATTATTAAATGAGGATGATCTTAGTAAACCCTCTATAACAGCCACTATGGTATACACACCCTTGCAATTGGCCAAATATCTCAGCAGATTAAAGGGCCTGCAAGTGGGTGCAGAGGCCGGGGGTTCCTATCCCTGGTCCTGCAGTTCGGGCCAAGCCCCTGGGGCACACTGAGAAGGCTATTGAGACTGGGTGTGGTGTCACACGCCTGTAATCCCAGCACTTGGAGGCTGTAAACATGAGAATCACTAGGAGTCTGATCTGGTAGTGAGACCCTGAACACCCTGTAGACCCTTCCCTAAGATAGAGAAAGAAAACACCCTTCATGTAGCAACCCATTTAATCTTAGCAACCTGACCAGGCAGGATCTATCATTACAACCACCCTCATGGCTCAGCATGGGGTCTAGAATAGCCCTGACATGGGCCCTTGAGTCACACCCCTAGAGTGCTGCAGTCACACCCCAGAGCTGCCCAGGAGCTCCAGCTTCACCTTGTCTGTCCTGGCACCGCACTGCTGCCCTACTTCACTAACGCCTCCTTCTCTGCAGCCTCCCGGGTAACCCTGGCTCCTCTCAAAGCAGATCATTCCCTTGACTGGGTGCAGGCTAGTGCCATCCCTTAGGATGCAGATCCGAGCTGTGACTATGCCAGCGAGGGTGTCATTGTGCACCTTGATGTGGGTGGCAAGGTTTGCATCTATTCCCCAGTGAGAAGGTGCACGGAGGCCCCACCAGGGTGTGCAGCCCTTAGGGAGGGGTCTGGGGTAGGGGTGGGGGAGGGGCCAGGCACCAGGTGAGGGAGCAGCTCTAGCCATCATGGAGCCCACTGGAAAGCCAGAGCCGGACAGGGAGGGCTGCGACCTGCTGTGCTCCCTACAGCTGGGAGCAGCTTCACTAGCCTGGACTTGTGGGTCAGAAAGTGGAAGGGAAGCCGTAGTGGCTTAAGGGTCAAAGAATGGAAAGTAGGATCAGCTTAGGTGGGAAGAGAAAAGGGAGTCTGGGGGGAGAGATGGTGACTGAGCAGGAACCAAACCAGGCCCAGCAGGGTTCTCTAGCCAGATGGTTCCATGTGTGCCACCCTCCCCCCCTCCCCGGGGATGCCAGGGGAAGGTGCAGGCTGTGACCCTTTGAGGGTGATGGGTGGGTAACTAGAAGTGGTGCCATGCAGCCAGGCAGTGCTGGGCCACAGTGATGGGAAAGGCCATTTGGTGGGCGTCATGAGTATCCTATTGAGAAGCAAAGGATGAAATTGTGATCTCATGCCCCTTCCTGTGTCACTGACAACCAGTATGATTCTTAAGAATGAAATCAAATCATGTCACCCCCTTCATTCAGTCACCTCCTCTTGCCTTCATACTCATTCAAAGTGAAAAAAGCCAAGGATTTGCAAAGCTTACATGCTGCCAGCATGATTCTGGTATTGTGAAAGCTTTCCCCCTTGTAATTCTCCTCCTTTCTGGGCTTCAGCCTCACCAGTTTCTCTCATGCTGAGCCACAAACCACTGCACACACGCTCCCTTCATGCCTCCCTCTGCACCTGCAGCTCTCTTGGCTAGACTTTTCACCATGAATAGATGCATGCCCAGGCCCTCTTCTCCTGGTCTTCACTTTTGTGTCATTTTCTGGGTGAGTCCCCTGCTCAATCTGTGTTAATTTGTGATAACAACTCTGCCACCCCACCTCCCTCTGGCACAGCCTCCCAGCATTATGAGCAAGCTGGGCACAGAACAGGAACTGCAGGGTCAATCTTCCAGAAGAGGAAGGGAGCGGGCAGAAGTGGGGGTGCAAGTTCACCTAGCCAACCTCTGGCCTATCTCAGGGGAGAAGTCTCTTTCTCCCCTTCTCTCCCCATCCACATTTGCTTTGCTTTGTTTTTCCTATTTAGAAAATTATTACTAGATTTTTATTTTATTGCTTGTCATTAATTTAATCTTCATTACTTTTTGCAATGGGGAGATCAAACTCAGAGTCTCCCACATGCCAGCAAATGCTCTACTATTGCACTAAATCCTTGCCTATATTTGTTTGTTTGTGTTTTGAGACAGGTTCTTACTATGTAGATCAGGGTAGTTTTGAACTCACTATAGCCCAGGCTGGCCTTGAACTTGGGGTGATCTTCCTGCTTCAGCCTCCCACAGGCTAGATTACAGGTGTGCACCACCATACCTGGTTCAATTTGTTTGTTGAAACCAGGTCTTGCCATGTAGTTCAGGCTACCCTCATTTTTTTTGAGTGCTATTGTAAAGGGTATTTTCCCTCTAACTTCCCTCTCAGTATTTGTTATCTGTGCAGAAGAATGCTATGGAGCTTTGTTTATTGACTTTGTAACTTGCTGTGCTACTGAATTTGTTTATTAATTTTAGGAGCTTCTTAGAGATTTTCAGGTCTTCCAAGTAGAGGGTCATGTCATCTGCAAATAATATTTTAACATCTTTTTACCCATTCATATTCCTTTTCTTTATGTGTCTTGTCTAATGGCTCTAGCTAATGATTCCAGAACTATATTGAGTAGGAATGATGATAGAGGACATCCTTGGCCTCTACCTGTTTTGAGAAGAAAATATTTCAGTTTTTCTCATTTAGACTTATGTTGGCTATTGGACTGTCACAGATTGCTTTTATCAGATTGATGTAGAAGTCATTTATTCCAATTTTCTGTAGGGCTTTGAGGGTGAATGTGTGTTGGACTTTGTCAAAAGATTTTTCTGCATCAATTGAGATGATCATGTGAGTTTTGGATTTGGCTCTATTGATATAGTGTAATGCATTTATAGATTTGCATATGTTGAACCATCCTTGCACCTCTGGGATGAATCCTACCTGGTCATGGTGTATAATCTTGATGATTTGCTGTATATTATTTGCTTGGATTTTATTGAGGATTTTTGCATCTATGTTCATGAGGGAGACTGGCCTGTAGTTCTCTTACTTAGTTGCATTTTTCCCTGGTTTTGGTATCAGTATAATACTTGCTTCCAGGAATGACTTTGGCAGTATTGCTAACTTTTCAATTTCCGTGAAGAGTTTGAGGTGTATTGGGATTATATCTTCTGTAAATTACTTGTAGAATTCAGCTGTGAATCCATCAGGAACTGGGCTTTTATTTGTTGGTAATTTTTTAAATTTCATTTTCAACTTTATTGGCTGTTACTGGGTTATTCAGAGTTCTTATAACTTTTTGATTCAGTTGTGGTAATTTGTACCTATATATGAATCTGTCCATTTCTTCTGAGTCTTCAATTCTGTGAGCATAAAGACTTTCAAAGTAGCTGTTGATGATCTTCTGAGTTTCCCCAGGGTCTGTAGTGATTTTCCCTTTTCATTCCTTATGCTTGAATTTGAGTTTTTCTTTCCTCTTTTTGATTAGATTATATATGGAGGATGTATCATTTTTATTTAATCTTTCAAAAAACCAACTTTTCAATTCATTAATTTTTTGTACTGTTTTCTTTGTCTCCATTGCAATAATTTCTGCTCTAATTGTTATGATTTCCTCCTGCCTCTGGGCTTGGGCTTGGTTTGCTCTTCTTTTTGTGGATGCTAGCGGTGCGGCATTAGTGTGCTTATTTGTTCCTGTTATGTTTTCCTAACCTGTGAGTTCGCCACTATAAATTTCCCTCTAACAATGGCTTTCATTGCATCATAGGAATTCAGATGACTTGCGCTTGAATTTTCATTGAATCATTTTTTGCTTAATTTCATCTGTAACCCATTGGTTGCTGAGGAAGATGTTGTTTGATTTCCATATATTTATGGATTTTTTTTGTGGTTTCTTTTGCCATTTACGTCCAGTTTCATTGCACTGTATCCAGACAATATGCATGGGATAATTTATGTTTTCTTGCATATACTCAATCATGACCTACGGACTAGTATGTGATCTATTTTAGAAAACACCCCACGTGGAAACAAGGAAAACAGTGTGCATTCAGATGTTGTTGAGTAGAACACTCTGTATATGTTTGCTAAGTTCAATTTTTCAAAGACCTGGTTACTTCTGCTACCTCTTTGTTATTTTTTTCTGTGCTTGAAGTATCTTTTTCTGGGATCACAGGGTGTTACCGTCCCTTGTCAAAATTGTGGTACTAGATATCAGATTTTTCATGTCCCTTAAGATTTATCTTATATTGGTGGGTGCTCCCGGACTTGGTGCATACATGTCTTTGACTGTTGTCTCTTCCTCTTGTATTTTTCCCCTGAGCAGTATGTAGTGGTCTTCTTTATTTCATTTCATCATTCTTGGTTTCAAGTTCAGATTACCTGTGAACAGGATTGCTACCCCTGCTTTTCTCTGAGGTCCTGGCACATGTACCCTTATTTCCTGTCTTTTGACTTTCAGCCTATGAATTTCTTTATGAGTTAAGTGTTCTTCTTGTATGTAGCAGATTGTTTTATTTTTGTCTCCTAATCCACTCTACCACTTGATTTCATTTAATTGATGAATCGAGTCCATTTACAAGGATGATTATAATTGAGATGTAATGACCTTTGTTTTACATTTTATTTTCCCAATGTAGGTTACCTAATTTTTCCTGCATAAAATTGTTTGCCCTATTTGGTGGGTTCTTTCCATTCTCATTCATGAAATTGTGATCATTTTTGAACCCTTTGTTAAATTCTCTGTATACGGTTAGCTTGGTCATCACAAATTTCTTTTCTTTTCTTCTTTCTTTCTTTCTTTCTTTCTTTCTTTCTTTCTTTCTTTTTCTTTTTCTTTTTTTTTTTTCTTTTTTTTTGCTGGAACCAGGGATTGAACTCAGGCCCTTGCAGTTGCCAGGGAAGCGCTTATTCTACTGAGCCATCTCCCTGGCCCCATCATAAATTTCTTTAGTTTTTCTTTTTCATGGAAATATTAAACTTGTCCATCAACCTTCAAAGAGAGTTTTTCAGGGTATATTGTTCTTGCTTGGAATTTGTTTTCTTGCAAGACATGAAGTACTTTTCACCATGCTCTTACTGAAGTTGTGGTTTGTGAAGAGAAATCTTGCATTACTCTACTGTTTTTTGTTTGTTTGTTTGTTTTTAATGAGATCCATTGCTTTTCTCTAGCAGTTTTTAGTATGGTCATCTTGTGTGGAATTTCTGGGATCTTGATTATTTTATGCCACTGTGTGATTTTAATTGGATTGATATTAATTTGAGTTCTATATGCCTCGGTAACATAAATGCAAGATTGTTTCTGTATACTTGGGAAATTTTCTGTTTTACTTCTTTTTTTTTTTTTTTTTTACAGGCCTACTGGATCTTTTATGCAGTTCAACACAGAAGGTAATACCAAGTAAGATGAAGTTCCAGTTTGGACGTCTCCTTTCCCCAGCCCCGTATCCTGATCCAGCGGCTGCCAAAAACAGAAGAAATTAAGCAGGGTGCTTGGTCATGGGGAAAGCGGCTGTGGTTGGCCTGACAAATGGGGGAAGGGAAAGGTTTCACTTCTTCACAATCTGAATGACATCCTCGTCCTCCAATGTATGGTCCTTACCCACTTTCTGAGGATTGTGTTTCACAGAGAGGCCCCAGACCAGAGCGTATTTAAATTCTTTGATAAGATTTTTGTGAATCTTCATGCAGAAATCCTCCACTGTGGTCCTGGAGTAAGGCAGTACCACAGGAGATGTGTAATCTGGTAATTGCCCTTTGGGTTTGGTATAGATTCTCACTAGTTTCAGATAGTCCCAGATCTTCTCCAATAAATCATCAAAATTCCAGCGGTGATGGGCAGAGATGGGCACACAGTGTGGCACCTTATAGATGATGTCCAATTCCTCAATAGAGATCTGGTCAATCTTGTTTAATACATAGATACAAGGGATATACACTCTGTTTCCTTCCACCACATCAATGAGGTCGTCAGCTGTGGCATCACTACGCAAAGTTACGTCAGCATTATGAATTTTGTATTCAGCAAGAATGCTCTTCACAGTTTCAGCATCTAGCTCACTCTGAGGACAAGTGGCTGTGAGATTAATGCCTCCTTTGTCTTTCTTCTTAAAGCCTATGTTAGGAGGTTTGCTATTCAAGCGAATTCCAAAGCCTTCCAGCTCATTTTCAATTATCTTCTTGTGTCCCAAGGGTTTCAAGACATCCAGAACAATCAGGATCAAATTACATGTACGGGCCACTGCAATGACTTGACGACCTCTACCTTTCCCGTCCTTGGCCCCTTCAATGATACCTGGGAGATCTAGGAGCTTTAAAATCTCTATACTTCTAAGGCTCTCTCGCTGTTTGTCCTCTCCAATGTGAGTATGGTCAAGCAGTTCCAGGCCCGGTAATAAAAGGCTCATATTTAAATTTTAATTTGGGCACCAGGGCCCGAGTTCAATCCCCAGTTCTGGATCTTGGCACCTTTGTATCTGATGACACCAGGCACAGTAGTCAGAGTAGTAAACTCATAGGCTGCCACCTCAGAATACACTCCTGCCAGGTTACTCAGCAGTGTTGACTTCCCCACAGATGGAAAACCCACAAACCCAATTCGAGCATCACCTGTCTTGGCCACATCAAAACCTTCTCCTGGCCCACCACCACCACCACCTTTTGGTGTAATGAGTTCTCTACGAAGCTTAGCAAGGCGAGCCTTAAGCAGCCCTAGGTGATGTGCTGTGGCTTTGTTCTTTTGAGTCCGAGCCATCTCAGCTTCGATCTCTGCAATCTTTGCTAAAGTGCTGCTCATGGTGGCGAGTCCGGGGGTACTCAGTAGCCTCCACCCTAGCCGTCTCCTCTCACACACCACACCGCTGACAAGCCACAGCCACCAGAAAAACCTTTCTGTTTTACTTCTGACATATTCTTTTTATATCATTTGTGTTGATTCCTACTTTCCCAGTGATGCCTATTAGTCTTCTATTGTTCATTTTGCAAAGTCTTGCAGCTGTTGAATCAGCAAACAAGAGGATGTTGTTGTACTATGTCACCAATTTTAGGGCCTGCCCCTCCCCCAAGGTGCCCTAAGATGGTGATTGCAACTGGGTATGGAGTCGCCTGCCTGTAATGCCACAACTTGGGAAGGTGAAAATGGGACAATCAGTACGAGTCTCATCTGTGTAGTAAGACAATGTAGACCCTGGAGGCCCTACAGGAAATGAAAAAAAAAGTTAAAAAAAAAAGTGAAAGAAATGTTGGAGTGGGGACCATGTTCAAATGAGGACTTACAGGGCTGGGGAGATAGCTCAGTAGAATAAGTGCTTGCCTGGCAAGTGCAAGGTCTTGAGTTCAATCCCAGTACCACCAAAAAAAAAAAAAAAAAAAAAAGAGGACTCACTGAGAGAGTTGCCACCCACGTGGTGTCTGGGGTATTAAGAACAGGATCCCAAAGTTGATGCGGGATAGCCCAGAAGAGGTTAAGAGTGAGCTAGCTCATCACAAAGACCTCCCTGGTTGCCCAGATCCCTGACTGTGTTCTGAGTGGACTTTTGTGGAGGTGTGAGAATGCAGGGGACTTCTTTCTACGCTGTTTGCTTTGGCTGCTGAGCTCTTCCTACTTGGTTACAGTTTCCATGCTTCAACTCTATAGTTGCTGCCATCTCAGGGCACAAATAAGAATACCCCTAAGCTGGAGGGTGCCAGCAGTGTGGGGACTTTGGACCCAGGCACACAGAAGAACCTGGTGAACTACCTGGTGCCTGCCCGGTGCTGCAGAGACCCCTGCTAGGAGCCTGCCTTCCTGGCCACCTTCAGGCAGTTCGCACCTATTCGTGAGTTGCTGGATCTGCTGTTCTTTGTGTGTCCCCCAACTCTAAGCCTGGGCTTCATCACCTCCTGAATGGAGGTTGGGAATGCAGTGCAGTTCTGAGCCCCAAAGTGCCCTGTGGAAACTGGGGTGCTCAGGGGATACAATTCGGATTGTTTAGGCTTAGACCAAGTTGGATGAAACTACACAGCACTTTTCCCCAGGTTTGGTGCTGAGTGGTGTCATCAGCCCATGACTGCGGGGCTTCCCCATCGCCAGGGAATGAGCTGTGTGCTGGGGCCTCACTTTCCCAGGTTTCTGGCTGCAGTAATCTAGAGCCGTGATGGCTAGGGGCATACGGTGCAGCCCTGACAGTTACACATCTGGGCTGGAGCTCACTGAGTGCTGTAACTGCAGAAATGTGGGCAATGCACCTACTGTGTGGGGGCCCTTTCCTGACACTTGTCTGTCCTTCCAGGAGGAGGAGAGACAAACTTCTCAGCCTCACCTGCTTCCCTGCTCTCCCTAGAATCAGATCATCCCTAAACATCCAGGTAGGTGGGGTTGTATTGAAGTGACCAAGCACTTGAGAACTTCCAAGTACAATGACAGGGCTCATCACCAAAGTCACACAAGTACCAGAGGGACTGCGCTAGATGCCACCTCATTGAGACTGCAAGTACCTTGGCAGGAGCAGAAGCAGGACTCTGGACTTACAGTACACCAGTGAACAGGCCACTGCTAAACTAGAGTCAGTACTATCGAGAGCACTTGACTACTCTATCACTTCCACTCAGTTACCATTGTTTGGGTTATTTTATTTTATTGAGAAACAATCAGCAATGAGACAGTTTCAAAACTGATTAATGGAGCAGTTTCAATAATTAATACATTGCATATTGTTGTCCTGGCAGTGCTCATTCATAGTACAAGATGCAGAAATGATATCCTGTCTAAACACTATAAGTACAAATATTTCTTCTCACTGAATTAAGAGAAAGAAGCTGTATATGCGTCTTAACTATTTTTATATACAGATACAAAATGGTCCTTCAACTGTATCTCCTCTTTTTGTTTAGTTTTGTCAGAGATGGGTATTCCATTGCAATTTAAATATTGCAGGTGTGTGGATTCAGCAAAATGATCCAATTTTATAAGGAGTAATTTAGAAAACACTTTTTCATTTCAAATACAGTTATACAGATAGAAGCAATGTATCATTTAATCCATTCAGACATATGTTAAGCACATCCATAGAAAGGAAAAAAGTGTATTAGAAAGCCTCCTGAGTGGCACGAGTCTGTAATCTTAGTACTGTAGGAGGCTGCGTCCAAAGGGTCTTTTTTTTTTTTTTTTAAATTATTTATTTATTTATTTATTTATGTGTGTGTGTGTGGCCAGCTCAGCCCACCAGGGGGCGGGCTGGCTGGCATGTGGTGCTGGGGGATTGAACCGCGGTCCCTGATGCTTTTGCTAAGCTTGTTCTAAGTAGGTGCTTTAGACCACTGAGCCATCTCTCCAGCCCCCAAAGGGTCTTAAGGCTGAGCCTGACCTAGGCAATTTGAGACTGAGTGAGACAGCTTTTCACAATTAAAATGATTAAAACAAATTTTAAGAAAGGACAAGAATGTATGCCATTGGAGATGCCTTGTGTTCAGTCCCCAGCAAAGAATCAGTGAACCAATAGAAGAAAAGAGGGAGAAAGAGAGAAGAGAAGAGAAGAGAGAGTGAGAGCGAGAGCGAGCAAGAGAGTGAAAGAGCGAGAGCGAGAAAGTGAAAGAGAGAGAGAGATAGAGATGTGTGTGTGTGTGTGTGTGTGTGAGAGAGAGAGAGAGAGAGAGAGAGAGAGAGAGAGAGAGAGAGGCAGGCAGTGAGAATTTTAGTCTCTAAGTGACCTTTTATCAAATCCTGTGGTTTGCAAGCATGTAGCATGTGGTCCTGCAGACATGTCCTCTCTGCTCGAGGTGGACTCAATGCCAGATACTGCCTGGCATGCTACAGGCTGTGGTGGAGAGGCTGAGGCAACTCTGGGCCAGGATGACCCGCTGTACTCCTCAGAGAAGCCACAGGCAAGCGCAAGGGTGCGCACACAGTTACAGGATTCCTGCCTCTGGGGCCCCGCCCTGCTCTTCTGTCCCTGCCCTTCCAGCCTAGAGCTGCTCGCCCAGCTGTGTCAGCCTCAGGACTTACCCGAGGGGTCACAAGGACAGCTAGACACAAACCTACCACACTGCCCTCCCAGAGCTGGCTGTGCTGGGGTCTGCAGGGAGGTGCTATCGCAGAGTATGTTGGGTTAGTGCATCTGGTTTTGCAAACAGGAGGAGGGTTTGATATCCAGCAGTTTGATGACATATGGGAGAGAGCAGGGCACCAAGAGGGGCAGGAAGTGACCTCACTGCCTAGGCCAAGCACCAAATAGAACCGGGAACCCCAGAAGCAGCTTCAGTACATTTATTTCTGAAGAGACTCAGCAAGCAGGAGGAGGGTGCATTGTGACCAGTTTTCAGGCCATAACACATGGTGGAGGGCCAGCCCCATGGCTCAGCGGATTGATGTGCCTGCTTAGGCAGACCCAGGGGCCAGAGGTTCTATCCCAGCCTGCCATGCCAGGCCGCCCCACGCGCACACTCAGTTGGGGATTGAGGCTGGGTATGGGATGGCCCACCTGAATATCTCACTGCTTGGAACCTGAAAACTAGAAAATCACTGCAAGTTCCCTCTGTGTACTGACATACTGTGGAGGCCCTACAGTAAGTAAAAAAAAAAATTAAAAAGAAAGTTAAAGAAATGGTGGAATGTGGGTCATTCCCAAATGGGGACTCCCTGGGAGAGCTGCCACCCCTGTGGTCTCTTGGGTATTAAGACCAGGATCCCTAAGGTGATGCAGGATAGCCCAGAACAGGTGAGAGTGAGCCAGCCCATCACGGTGACCTCCCTGTTTGCCTCGACCCCTGCCTTGTTCTGGGTGGTCTCTGTGAGGGTGAGGGAATGCCGGGGACTTCTTCCCATGCTTTTTGCTCTGGCTGCTGAGCTCTTCTGACTCGATGACAGTTTCTACTCTTCAACTCTGCCTTTTGATGTCACTTCAGGACATAAATAAGACCACCCCCAAGCTGGAGGATGCCAGCAGTGTGGGGATCTTGGAACCAGGCTCACTGGAGAATGTGGTGGACTACGTGGTGCCTGCCCAGCGCTGCAGAGACTGCTTTTTCTGCCTGCATTCCTGGCCAACTTCAGGTGGCTCGCCTGAAGCTGCTGTTCCGCAGGTGTGCCCCACCCACAAGCCAGGGCCCCACAACCCCATGAGTGGATTTCAGGAATGCAGTACTGTGTTCTGAGCCCCAATATGCTCTGTGGAAACTAGGGTGCTCAGAGGACACTGTTTAGATGGTTTAGTCTTAGACCAAATAGGATGAAACCACACAGTACTTTCCCCAGGTCTGGTGCTAGGCAGGGTGATCAGCCTGCAGCTGTGGGGCTTCCCCATCACCAGGGAATGAGCTGTGTACCTGGGGTCTCCCTGTCCTAGGCTTTTGGCTACATTAATCCAGAGCAGCCATGCTTAGGGGGCAAAAAGCACAGCCCAGGTTGTTGCACATCTGGGCAGGAGCTCGCTGGGTGATAAGGCACCCACTGTGTGCAGGCCCCTTTCCTGACACTTCTCTGTCATTCAGGGAGCAGCACAGACAATCTTCTCAGCCTCTCTTGCTTCCCTACTCATCCCAGAATCAGGTGATCTCCTAGACATCCTGGTAGACTGGGACACTGCACACACAACCTGTCTTGAGGCAGCACGGAAGGGGTGGAGCACAGACTGTTCAGCATGGATCCCTCAAGACAGTCCAGCAGCTCCGGGGCAGGGGCATCTCTGCCAGGCAGCCCTCCTACAGGCTCAGTGACAGGCAAGGGAATGCGAAGAGAACAGGCCCCTGACTCTCCTGCCTGTCTGCCACCACAGCTCTGAGCTTCCTCCTGGAGACCGGGTTGCTCCTATACTCAGGCAACTTTGCCAGGACCCAGACCTGGCCAGACTGAACCAGCTCGTGACCTATGTATTAATCAAGCTTCCGTTTGTGGAAATTGTCTCGGAAGTGTGCAGAATCGTGAGCCAACGTGAAACCTACTGAGTATGATCCCATCCTGAGGGTGAGGAGACCAGTGTGGACACATGGGGGTGGGACCGCAGCGCACCCCACAGAGAGGATCCATAGGCTGTATGCTGGCCTGGAGCAAAGGAAGAGGCTGGGACCAGCGAGGGGCATGCAACGCCAGCAGGGATGCAGTCCTGCAGCGGGGCTAGTACCTGGGGCTTCTCTGACAGAAAGGGGCTGCTCAGTGTAGGCTAAGAGTCAGGGAAGGACAAGCATGGAGGGGACTTTTCTCCTTCACCTCGAATGCCTCTGTAGGCCCAGAACTGCTCCAAACTAGCACCCCTCAAGGAAGACCAGAAGCAGGGAAGGGTGGGGTGGCCACTGCCTTAGCTTCAGCTGCTCAATTTGGGGGTGCATAGGCAGGAGCAGCCCACCCTGACCATGTGCCCCCCTCTGTCCCTTCTCTCTGGGAGCAGTATTGAGCTCAGATCAGCTAAGGGCAGCACAACTTGTAGTGCTCCAGTTGCCCTGTCCTACGTCCCTCCCCTGGAAAAATCGTGTGTGTGTGGGGGGGGCGGCGCTTTGCAATCCATGTTCTTGTGGGGAGGAAATTTTATTTTCAAAAATGTATTAAAATTTAAAAAATTCATTGTAATAAATTGAAACTGTTCCTTATTTTAGGATTTTTTTTTTTTTTTTTTTTTTTTCCTGGCTCCGAATGCCTTCAGGGCAGGTTTGGCTGGCTTGAGTTCTGGGGATGGAACCACAGCAAGCTGAGCCTGACTGCTTTGTTTAAGCAGGCACTTAAATAACTGAGCTAAGGAGCAGGTCTCCTGTTCCTTATTTTATTTATTTATTTTTGGCCACCTCAAGATGTCTTCGGGGCATTTCTGGTTTGGCAAGATCATCTGGGTTCGAACCAAAGCATCCTGAGGCTGACTGCTTCTCTTAAACAGGCACTTGAACAACTGAGCTAATGGGCAGCCACCCCCCCCTTCCCTATTTTAACATGCACCTCTGGCATACTAAATCCTCCCTTGTGGGGCACAGCCCACTGCACTATCCTGATGCAGAACACAGCCCCAGACATGCCCCTGGGTCATGTTTGCAAGACCCAGGCAGCACGTGCTGAGCAGCCCCTGCTGTGATGGGGACAGGTAAGTGCTGAGAGGTACCGGAAAACAGGTAGGCAGGGGCCCAGCTGGGCCCTCAGCCATGATGCTCAGCACTGGATATGAACTGGGCAGCACCCGGTGGCCCTGTGTGCCCCTCCCTCTTGTGTGTCACTTCTTGCCTCTGAAGTAGGGCAGCAGTACACTCCACGAAGGAGCTGAAGACACAGGAAAGGCACTGACGCGGGGAGCTCCCATGCCGCCCTGAGGCTGAGTGGAGCCCTTTCCCAGTCACAGTGCACTGGAGCAGAACTGAGGCTGGAACCAAAGGCTCAGGCGGGATTTAATTCCAACAAAGAGGTTGAAAGCCTCTGGTGTAAGGCTTCTTTTTAGAGGTAGAAGCTGAGTCTCCCTTGAGAATTTCAAATAATTGACTTCACTCATGAGTAGTTCTCAAAAGAACTGGGCAGAGCCAACTGTTACCGAGTACACTATGAGAATCATTTAGGGTTGCAAATTGTCTAACCTAGGGGCCGGGGAGATAGCTCAGTAAAATAAGTGCTTGTCTGGCAAGCGCAAGGGCCTGAGTTCAATCCCTGGTTCCACCAGAAAAAAAAAAAAAAAAAAAAAAATCTGGATCTGAGTAATTTGGAGCCTGGATTCCACACGTAGTGTTCAAAAAGACATCAAGGCCTTTTTTGAAAATGGTCTGTGCCAAAACATCCTTTCAGGAAGAACTAGAAGACATCTTATTTTATTTTATTTTTAGAATTTTCACCAAGCCCTTGATTGGGAAGGAAACCTTGTTGTAACATCTGAGGAGTCACGAGGGAATTAGGACAGGCCAAAAGGTTTCCAAGCCCTGTAATGTGTTAGGACATGATAGACTGACAGGTAAATGGAGGAGGACATGAGGAAGAAAAATATCTAGAATGGCCTTCTGCATCCCTCCAAATGAGCACCTTAGAATTGCTGCTGGGTTAAGGTACCTTGCCCACACTTGCGAATCCACAGTGGCCACATGCAGATGCCACACCTCGGGCCAGTGGTGCTGCACAATGCATGGGACACCTACACCCTCGTCTAGTAGCCCTTTAAATGCTTTTCTTTCAGGAGTCAACTCCACCTCTGCATGATTTTGTGCAATCTGCTGAACCCAATGAGTTTCGGGAGACCCAAGGCCCTTGAATTGTTTTTGCTTTAACATTTCGATCTATACTTATTTTTTTATATCATAAAATAGTAATTCTCTAAACATTTATATTTTTATGAGAAACAAAGATAAAAGAGCAATGAAACAGTTCCAAATCAGATTAGTAGGATGGTTACAATAATTAATACATTGCATATTGGTGTCTTCATAGTGGTTATTTAGAGGACAAGATGCAGATGCAATATCTTGTCTAAACAATATTAGTACATTTATTCTCAGTGAACTAAGAGAAAGTAGCTGTATGTCTGTCCTAACTCTCTTGTGCATAAGTATATACAAAAAAGTAAATAAAAGACTGTGCCATTATTTTTTCTTTTCATTTATAATTTTTTCCAAATTTTTCCAAGGGAAAAATAACCCACTGAGCAAGGAGAGTACAGGAGTGGGTTTAACAATGGTTTGGCTAATTGAAATGATAACTGGGTTCTCTGGTATTATCAGCCTCATTTATACCAGGCAAAAGCTGGAGGCCTTTGAAAATGAGACTGCTAAGGCCTAGGAAGAGCCTCACTGTGCCCTGAGGCACAGGTCCACGGACTGCAGTAGGAATAAGTCGGGGCCCATTTTAGGAGTCAGTAGGAATCTGGAGGACAAAATGAGTTCCAGGCCTCCACTGAGGGTTGCTGCTTGCCAAAGGTCAAAGATGCTTGTGGTGGGGAGGGGCAAGCACCCCCACTGTTTGATCAGGCCAAGGAGGGCCCCATTGGGAGTTTCCCTCAATGGGTCTGCCTTCCACCTCAGTTTAAACTTACAGTCATGTTGGCTGGCTTGATGGCTCAGTGGACTAAAGTGCCTGCTTAGGCAGAGACCAGCAGCTGGGGTTTGATCCCCAGTGTGCCGTGCCAGCCCTGCCCATAGGGCACAATGTCAATTGAGACTGTGCATGGTGTCACACACCTGTAATCCCAGCACTTGGGAGGCTGAAAACAGGAGATTAATTATAAATCCAATCTACATAGTGAGGCACTGTAGACCCTGTCATAAAAACAGAAAAATAATAAACTAAAATAAATTTATAGTCACTTGCCCAACGAGACCCTCATCTATATCTTTTTTTTTCTTTTCAAAGTTTTATTGATAAACATAGAGCAATGAGACAGTTTCAAATCAAATCGAAAGTACAGTTTCAACAAATAATACACTGCATATATTCTTCTTAGTGGTTAAT
>NW_004524584.1:27768366-27775268 GCF_000260255.1 Octodon degus | reverse complement strand
GTTGAATGAGGATCCGTGGGCCCGGGTCTTCTCACTCACTCGCCGGGCCTGCACTCTGAGTCTATTCAGGTTCTGGAGGGCCCTGGGTCATCTCACTCACTCCCTGGGCCTGCGCTCTGGGTCTGTTCAGGATCCTGCAGGCCCTCGGTTGTCTCACTCACTCTCCAGGCCTGCACTGAGTCTATTCAGGATCCCGCCTGCCCTCGGTCCTCTCACTCACTCTTTGGGCAGATACTATGGGTCTATTCACGATCTGGCTGGCCCCGGGTTGTCCCTGGGCCTGCACTCTGGGTCTATTCAGGATCCCTTGGCCCCAGGTCATCTCACTCACTGCCAGGCCAGGGTTCTGTGTCTGTTCAGGATCCCGCGGCCCATGGTTGTCTCACCCACTCACTGGGCCTGTGTTCACAAAAAAGTTTTTTAAGAGAAACCCAATTGTAATTTTTCTGAAAGCCTTTTATCTTTGAACCAATTTATTGAGGGTGTCTCTTAAGAGACTATTGATATTATTGGGAGCTCCTCATGAATGAACCAAAAAGTTGGCCTTGGCTCTTGTTCATCAATTGGAATCCTCTCTGAATCTAATTTCTCCCCACTCTAAGAAATTTTTGCTTAATTAATTTAAACTATTCAAAAAACTGTACAAACCTATTTTGATAAGATTTAGGTCAGCTGTTAAGTTAACAAAAAGCATATTTTTAAGTATATATCCCAGGGGGGCTGGGGACATGGCTCAGTGGAATAAGCGCTTCCCTGGCAAGCACAAGGGCCCGAGTTCAATCCCCAATTCTGAAAAAAAAAGTATACACCCCAAATTGTAGTATAAACACATGACAAAAAGGAAAAAAAAAAAGGGAAGAGCTGCTCACAAAATGATAGACAAATACACAGTACACACAAGGAGTGCACTCAACTATAAATACCTGGCCAGATTAAATTATAGTAACTGTATTGCAATTTTTAAAATAAATATTAGTATTTATTTTTTATTTTTTGTATTTTAGGGAAGGGTCTACAGGGTGTTCAGTGTCTGACTACTAGAATGGACTCAGTGATACACCTATTCACAGCCTCCCAAGAGCTGGGATTACAGGTCACACCATCATGCCTAGTCTCAATTGCCATCTCAGTGGCAATTGATCGAACCCCTGACCCCTGCACCTGCTTACATGTGCTTTAATCCACTGAGCTATTTGGCTGGCCCAATAATTATAATAGACTAATCACATTGTGTTATTTTTCAATACAGAGGCATCTGATATCAGAAAATTTTGCAAGGAGAGGTATTTTATCTCTAATTAATATAGATTTTTATATTTTTGTCATAAAACTAGTAAAATTAAGCTCAGTTATCTATATATTTTACCATCTATTTAGCCTTTAGATATCTATTCTGTCAGTTCCTTCAATAAGTCTGAGTTTTAATATGGCCTCCTTCTTGTTAATCTCTTCTTCTGATCTGGCCTCATGGTATAGCCTAGCAGTGTGCTCTGGTACCCAAATAGGTCATTTTGCATTCTCTGGAAAAGCTCCATCCCACCCTTTCCCCCAGGTTACTTGTGGACTGGCTCTCTTTGGTTGTCCAGTATAGAGATTTCTCCTAAGGACTCTTCCTACCCTTTTTGCATGTATTTGATGGAATTGTCTTTTGCTGCTGTACTTCAATCTTTTTTAAACTTGAAAGGTTAATAGTGTTTTATACATGAAGAACACTGTTGAACAGTTTTCCAGTACTGTGCTCCAGTCTAAGGACACTATTTGCACAAGGCAGAAGCATTTTGATGACAACTGGTGTGAGATGCGGAAACTTGTTGAACAGCATCTGAGGGAGGAATAGCTTGGTGCACGGTGAGTGGACTGAGCAACCACTGCAGGCCACAGAGCCCAGCGGGCATACACAGAGGTGGAAAAATGGTTTAGACATGAGAAAAGCTGTGTCGGTTCTAGAGAGCTGAGCATGAGAAACAGCCTGATGGAGTTTATCTAAAGTGGTCTTAGCCTCTGGTGCAAGTGTTCTTTTTAGAATGAGGGACTGAATCTTCCTTGAGAATGTCAAAGAGAGGACTTAACTCATGAGAAGTCAGCTTAAGAGCTGGGTGGAGCCAATAAATGTTACCAAGTACAGGCAGGGAATCTAACCTGGATCTGAACTGTTTGTGCCATACTTTGCATCTCTTGAACAAGGCATTCCAAGTATGAAAAGATGCCATAGTTTGCACCTTTGTAGGGGCTGTCACTAGACCTGCATTGTGGGGGGCAGCATGTAATTGGTTAAACATGTGCTGTAGAATGGATGGGGATTGGTGTGTGTGGAAACTTCAGCCTGCTCTCTGAGCCCCAAACCTTTCTCCCACCAGACCCCAAGCTTGGCATCAGTGTGGGACCTTCATCCTGCTTGCCACTCACCAGACCCCTTTCCAGCCAGAGCCCAGGCCCTGTGTGTGTGTGTGTGTGTGTGTGTGTGTGTGTTAAAATTAGTACACTTGTGGGAACTTCCTCCACCAGACAGGCCTCCTGTGGAACCCTGGGGCAGAACTCCCTGCATAGTCTAGGGGCCAGTACCACCCAGCTAATCCAGGAGAAGAACATCTTGCAAGAGTGGCACAATGAATTCACTTCCATGGGCTGCAGCAGAAAAGCTGAGCGCAGCAGCCAGACTAAAGCCAGAAACATTGGGACAAGTTCAAACATGGTAGATACAGACCTGGCAAGCTGAGACACTTTGCTAGACCCAGATCTATGAGAGCATCCTCTCTCTTTCTCTATTGACTGAGAGAGGGGGCAGAAGGCAAGTGGGGCAAACCAGTTTGCCTGGAAGACCCCAGATACATCAAGGGGAGGTGATCAGATGGAATTTAGGGGAACTAATTTAAATACAAATTCCCAATTTAATATCTGCTTAGTTACACAGACATAATGTTTGCTCTTATGTTTTAGAATATGAACCCATTAATTACAAAAGTTTGTCAACTGCTAAATATCACTACCCATTATTAGTGTCCCTAATTGTAGTTTTCTAATACAAAACTGTAACTTCCTTAATCACATAATGTCACTTGGGTAAGAATAGGTAGGTGCTAAGGTAACAACTGCACCAGAGTTGTACAGCAAAGGTCAGAGGACAGTGCTACACAAAGTGACAAAGAAATGGAGCAAAATGCAACCTGATGACCCCAAGCTCACTCAGGACAAATGCAGGAGACACTAGCTTAGAAGAAAACGTAATCACACATCTGAAATCTCTGAATTAATAGCATCTGAAGCAAAGAAACAATTGTATGAAGGTATAAAACAAATCAGATTAGAAATAATCTCTGAAGTAAAAAAAGAAATGATAACTAAAATGAAAGAATTACTAAGTGCTTTTAAATAAGACACTGATTTAAAAAAAGAGGAAAATAGAAAAGTGATCGAATCATGAATGAGCAATATAGGAAAGAAATAGAACGAATGAAGCAGATTCATAGAGACATACAGGAAATTAAATTTCAATCAGAAGCTGGCAAAATAACTTGAATGAAAGTGAAGATAGAATTTCAGATCTTGAAGAAACTGCCGCACCTACTGAAAAGATAAGAAAACAATTCTTTTATTTATTTATTTATTTGTGTGTGTGTGTGTGTGTGTGTGTGTGTGGCCAGCTCAGCCCACCAGGGGACAGGGCGGGCTGGCATGTGGTGCTGGGGGATTGAACCGTGGTCCCTGTGCTTTGCCAAGCTTGTTCCAAGTAGGTGCTTTAGACCACTGAGCCATCTCACCAGCCCCAACAATTCTTAAAAATAACTAGGATTCAGGAAAAAATAATTTAACATCTGCAAGATGATTCAAAGATGAACAATGAAACACTACTAGGCATCAATGAGAAAGGAGTCAACACAAATGATATAAAAATAATATGGGCAGAAGAAATGGAAGAAAACTTCTCAAATGGGGGGAAATAAACTGACAATCTGGTTACTGCAGCATATAGAACTCCAAATAACATCAACACAATTAAGAACACACCTAGAAATATAATACTCAAAATCCAATTATTGCAGCACAAAAACACTATACTAAAAACCACTAGAGAAAAGAAAAAGATCACATTTAAAGGAAAACCTATCAGAATCACAGCAGATTTCTCTTCACAAACCATCAAGTTAAGAAGGGCATGCAACAAACTCCTTCAACTCCAAGAAAACAAATTCAAGTTCACAGTGCTATACCATGTGAATTCTCTTTCAAGTTTGATGGAAAACTGAAATACTTCTATGACCAAGAACAACTAAAGAACTTCAAGATGACAAAACCAACCCTACACAGACTACTAAAAGATGTTCTAGAGAGGGACCAAAATGAACAGAAATCCAGGAATAAGAATAGAAAGAACCCACCAAATAGGGCAAACAGTTAAACAGGAGAAAAACCAAAATACAATGGGAGGTAAATAACATATCAATCATAAGTCAATATATCCAAATTATAACCATCAATGTAAATGATCTCAATTTTCTAATTAAAAGATATAGACTGTCAGAGTGAATTAGGAAGGAAAATCCCAAAATATCCTGTATACATGATACATATTTAACACATAAAAAATTCATAGGCTGAAAGTCAAAGGATAGAAAACCATACTACAAGCTACAGCACCCCTAAAAAAAGCAGGAGTAGCAGTCCTGTTCACAGACAGCATGAACTTTAAACCAATATTGAGCAAATGAAGTAAAGATAACCACTGTATAGTGGTTAGGGGAGAAGTTCAAGAGGAAGAGGTAACACTCATAAGTACGTACACACCAAACATGGAAACGCTCAACTATATAAGACAAATGTAATGGACATGAAAAATCTAATATCCAATACCACAATGTTAACAGAAGACCTTAGCACCCCCTATCCCAAAAAGATAGGTCAAGCAGACAAAAAATTAGCAAAGAAGTAGCAGAACTGAACTAGACCATGGAACAAATGAACTTAGTGGGCATATAGAGTGTTCCACTGAACCACATCTGAATATACATTCTTTTCAGCTGCACGTGGGAAATTTTCTAAAGTAGACCACATGCCAGCCCATAGGTCCTGCTTAAGAATATGTAAGAAAACAGAAATTATACCATATGTATTTACTGACCACAGTGCAATGAAATTGGAAATAAATGACAAAGGAAGCAAGAAAAACCCCATAAATACATGGAAATTAACACCTTCTTCAGCAACCAATGTGTTACAGATGAAATTAATCAAAAAGTAAACAATATCTATAATTGAATGAAAATTGAAGCGAAACTTATCAGAACTAATGGGATACAGTGAAAGTAGTTCTTAGAGGGAAATTTATAGCTGTGAATTCACCTAATAGGAAAACACAGCAGAAATGAGTGTATACCATAATGCTGCACCTCAAATGCCTAGAAAAGTCAAAGCAAACCAAAACCAAGCCCAAAGAAGGGACAAAATCTTAAAGACTAGAACAGAAAAATGCAATTAATATGAAGGAATAATACAAAGAATTAAAGAATAAAGAAGCTGCTTCTTTGAAAGATTAAATAAAACTGATAAGCCCCTACTAACCTCATCAAAAAGAGGAAAGAAAAACCTCACATTCAAGAAATAAGGAATAAAACAGTGAAATTATCATTGACTCTGTGGAAATTCAGAAGATTATCAACAGCTATTTTGACAATACTTACTCTCACAGAATCAAAGAAAGAAGAAAGGACAGATTCATTTCTTTTCTTCATTAATTTTATTTAGAAACAAATAGCAATCAGATAGTTTCAAAACCAGTTACTTGGACAGTTTCAATAATTAATACATTGCATATTGTTGTCTTCATAGTGGTTATTCATAGTACAAGATGCAGACATGATATTCTCTCCAAACATTATTAGTACATATCTTTCTTCTCATTGAATTAAGAGAAAGTAGCTGTATATCTATCCTATTTTGTATGTACAGATAGAAAATCTTTCTTCATTTGTATCCTATTTTGTTTAGTTTTGTCAGACATGGGTATTCTATTGCTGTTTAGATATTGTAGGTGTGTGAATTCAGCAAGACAATCCAACATAGTAAAGTAGTCCATAATAGTGGGCTAGATCCAGTCCTAGCCCGGGCCCGGTGAGTGTGTGGGAGAGCTTCCTGCTACCCTGTGCATGTGGGACCTGCTGATCCCAGGCCAGGTGCAGCGTGGGTGAGAACCTCTTCCATCCCCTTGGGACAGCCCCACCACTCTACAGGACCTCTCCGCCGGCACGCCGCGTGAGAATTTCTGCTGCGTTCTGGGGACCCCCAGATCCAGTGCTAGCTCAGGCCTGTGAGTGTGTGGGAGAGCTGCTTCTCCCCCTTACTCCACCTTGTCCCCTCCAGACTCAGCTCAGGCCTGGACTACAGGCATGGGGTGAAACCCTGCAGCTGCAATCCCTGCAGAGAGTATAGGGGACAAAGCCACACAGCTAGTTCAAGAGCAGAACATCTTGCCAGAGGGGCACAACAGGATCATGCCCAAAGGTGGCGGGAGGAAGGAGCTGAGCACAGCAGCCAGACCCAAGCTGGGCACAGCAGGATAAATGCAAACTTTGTAAATCTGCACTTGAATTTCAGTAGGTGCTAAGGTTATAACTGAACCAAAGCTCTGAAACAAGGATCAGAAGATGGTGCTATACAAAATGACAACAAGAAGGAGCAAAATGCAATCTCAGACCCCAAGCCCACCCATCATAACAAGTGCAGAGGACACTAACATAGAACAAATTGGGAATCACACAGCTGAGATCAATGAATCAACAGCTTCTGAAAAAAAGAAACAGCTGCAGAAAGGTATAGAGGAACTCAGATTGGAAATGAAAAAAGGAATCCCTGAATTAATAGCATCTGCAGTAGAGAATCAAATGCAGAAACATATGGAGGAAACCCAA
>NW_004524584.1:27766151-27767621 GCF_000260255.1 Octodon degus | reverse complement strand
AGAATAATATAGTGACCTGGGAGGAGGTGGAGAACAATATGTCAGATGGCAAGGAACTGGAGAAGAAAAGAAGGAGTGTAGAGGAGCTGCTGGCTTAGAAAATGGCTGTTGATGGTGGGTGTGGGGACACTGGAGACTGGGAAGGTCTCTGGAACGATGTAAAGAAGTTCCTCGAGCGATCTGGACCCTTCACACACCCTGATTTCGAACCGAGCACTGAATCTCTCCAGTTTTTGTTAGACACATGTAAAGTTCTAGTCATTGGAGCTAGTGGCTTAGGATGGGAGCTCCTGAAAAATCTGGCATTGTCTGGTTTTAGACAGATTCATGTCATAGACATGGACACTATAGATGTTTCCAATCTAAATAGGCAGTTTTTATTTAGTCCTAAAGATGTTGGGAGACCTAAGGCTGAAATTGCAGTAGAATTTCTAAATGACAGAATTCCTAATTGTAATGTAGTTCCTTACACATCTCTACTGGACTATAAGGTCCTAGACTGGATCTAATTATGTTATCTTGTAGTAAGGCGTGTGAAAGAAAATTTATATTTACAATAATGTATATATTCTTATTTAAAAATATATTTTTAAAGGAGAATATTCATATTGTGTGAATTTAGATCTAGGGAACATTAAAATCTTATGTTTTTTTGTTTTTTTTATTTTAGGAACTAGT
The DNA here is from genome assembly GCF_000260255.1 of Octodon degus. NCBI lineage: Eukaryota > Metazoa > Chordata > Mammalia > Rodentia > Octodontidae > Octodon > Octodon degus. The sequence goes on along the minus strand of NW_004524584.1, from coordinate 27,766,943 downwards.
ATTTTATAAAAGTCAGAAGATGATATTTCTATGTAACAATTCTCATACAAGACAAAAATCTGTAGAAAGTCAGTTGTATTTCCTTAGTAGTGAATGCCTGGACGGTAAACTTGTGAGATGTTGCCTTTTACTGCCATTATAAAAACATTTTAGGTGTAAAATAAAAAAAAAAATTGTAGGGGGCCGGGGAGATGGCTCAATAGAATAAGTGTTTCACTGGCAAGCACAAGGGCCTGAGTTCAATCCCTGGTTCTGCAAAAAAAAAAAAGAATAGTTTATTGGGAAAAAAATTGTATATTATCACTTATACACTGAAAACTTCAAAATGCTAATGAGAGAAATAAAAAAAATCTAAATGTGTGGAGAGAGACTCCATGTTTAAGTATTAGAAGATTTAGTATACTAATGATGTCTTCCCCACGAAGGTATATACATGTATAACAATTTCTATCAAAATATTAGCAAATTTCTTTTTGACATATACAAAACTATTCTTATGTTTATAAGGGAAGGGAAAGGGATACGTAATTCAATTCAAAGAAAGAAGGAATCATCATTTTTGCAAATTTCTTGCACAGCAACTATAATCAAGGGGCCAGGGAGATGGCTCAGTGGAATAAGTACTTCCCTGGCAAGTGCAAGGGCCTGAGTTCAAGCCCTGGTTCCGCCAAAAAATCTATAATCAAGACTGTATGGTAATGTCAGAGGGACAGGGGCATATACAGATTGGAAAAATGGAATACTAGAAATAGTTCAACACAAGTACTGTATGGCAAATTGATTTTTAAAAAG
>NW_004524584.1:27760976-27761926 GCF_000260255.1 Octodon degus | reverse complement strand
CAGTGGAAATTCAGAAGATTATCAATAGCTACTTTGAGAATCTTTACTCTCACAGAATAGAAGACAAAGACGAAATGGACAGATTCCTAGAAAGGTACAAATTACCAAAGCTGAATTGACAAGATATAATCACTCTTAATAGCCCAACAACAGCCAATGAAATATGAGATGTAATTAAAAACCTACCGACAAAGAAAAATCCAGGCCCAGATGGATTCACAGCTGAACTCTACAAGAAATTTACAGAAGATGTAATCCCTACACTCCTCAAACTCCTCAGTGAAATTGCAAAAGAAGCAATCCTCCCAAAATCATTCCTCAAGGCAAGTATTATACTGATACCAAAACCAGGGAAAGATGCAACTGAGAAAGAGAACTACAGGCCAATCTCCCTCAGGAACATAAATGCAAAAATCTTCAATAAAATTCTAGCAAATATAACACAGGAAATCATCAAAAAGATCATACACCATGAGCAGGTTGGATTCATTCTACGGATGCAAAGATGGTTCAGTATTTGAAAGTCTATAAATGTACACTATATCAATAGAGCAAAAACTAAAAACCACATGATCATCTCAATTGATGCAGAAAGGGCTTTTGACAAAGTCCAACACTAATTCATGTTCAGAGTCCTACAGAGAATTGGAATAGATGGCCTCTACTTCAATCTGGTAAAAGCCATATATGAAAACCCAACAGCTAACATAATTCTAAATGGGGAAAAAACTGAAATCATTTACTCTTAGATCAGGTACAAGACAAGGATGTCCTCTATCACCACTCCTATTCAATATTGTTCTGGAATCATTACCTACAGTCATTAGGCAAGAGAAAGAACTAAAAGGAATAAGAATAGGCAAAGAAGAAGTTAAATTATTATTTTCAGATGACATGATACTCTACTTGGCAGACCCAAAAAACTCCACCAAGAAGCTATTAAAATTAAT
>NW_004524584.1:27758646-27759641 GCF_000260255.1 Octodon degus | reverse complement strand
AATGGCTATCATAAAGAAATCAACCAGCAACAAATGTTGGAGAGGCTGTGGGGAAAAAGGAACCCTTCTCCACTGCTGGTGGGAATGTAGTCTGGTGCAACTGTTATGGAAATCAGTGTGGAAACTCCTTAGAAAACTTGGACTGGAAATCCCATTTCATCCAACTGTTCCTCTACTGGGAATCTTCCCGGAGGATCTGAAAACATCATATCATAGTGATATATGTGTGCCTATGTTTATAGCAGCACAATTTGTGATACCCAAATTTTGGAAGCAACCAAGATGCTCATCACTTGAAGAATGGATGAAAAAGTTGTGGTATTTTTATACAATGGAGTATTGCTCAGCTATAAAGAATGAGAAACTTGAAGCCTTTATATTTAAATGGATGCCACTTGAAGATATACTTGTAAGTGAAATAAACCAGACACATGTGCAAATATCATATAGTTTCCCGAGTATAAGAACTCAAAAGAAGAAATACAAATAGAAAGGTATAATAGAACTAAAAGGAAAGCAAGAACTTGAGGACCAGACAATGAAAAGAGAGCAAGAAGAGCTAGGAAACATGACAGTGGCAAGCCATACAGTTATATGTAGCAGATTGGTAAGGCAATGATCCTCAGAATCTTCAGAAGATTTTTGAATCTAGAAGTTAATTGGAGTGATTTTCACCCTGACTAACTATATATACACACACCTGTGAACTAAGCAACTGCACTGAAGATCGCAATTTATAATAGTAGGTTCATTCTTGGAATGCCTGTCATTCTGGTCTTCTGAATATGGGATGCTTGTTATGACATGCCAGCTCCTGTCTCTCAGGTAGATGATTGTTTATAAAGAAGAGGGTGGTGATAGAAGTCAGGAGACAGCAAAAGGAATGTGGGACTGTCCTGCTCCAAGGTTGTATATCATTAGATTTCTGGACTTATGTGTAAACATAAGAATTATATAATTCTTTAAACCTATTTTTAAAATATATTTTAATTTTT
>NW_004524584.1:27756382-27757405 GCF_000260255.1 Octodon degus | reverse complement strand
CTGGGGATTGAACTCAGGCCCTTGCACTTGCCAGGGAAGTGCTTATTCTACTGAGCCATCTCCCTGGCTTCTATGTGTTTATTTTTGATATCAGGGATTGAACTCAGGCCCCTGCGCTTGCCAAGGAAGCACTTATTCCACTGAGCCATCTCCCCAGCCCCAATGGAATAATTCTTGGTAATATAGTTTATGCTGTCTCTGGAGCACCAAGTGACAGAAATCACGTGGTCCTCATTGATAGCCACTTTGACATTATGAATTATATCCAGTCTGCAACCTGCACTGATGCTGAATCCCATCAGATGTGGGCTGAATTTGAATGGGAAAACAAAGTGACAGTTAACATCGATATGGTTGATTTAAATGACTATTTACAGCACACATAAAAGTCAACCAACCTGAAGTGCCTCACCCCAGAGAAGGCCCTTTCTGGTTACTGTGGCTTCATGGCAGCCAACCTTTACACTCATTTGGTATTTGGAGAAAATGCACTCACAAATGTCAGCATTGTGAGACCAGTTCACCAGGGGCCTACTGGCCATATACAGATTCATGCAAAGATTCAAGGAATGGCCTTAAGTATTGGAGATAAAGTCAACTTGTCTCAGAAGAAAGCTAGTATATAAGAATAACATGTCCTTGAAGCTTTACAGCTAAAAGTTAGGTATGGGATCACTGGGTTCCAACATCTTTTGTACTCTTTAATCCTTCATGTTTGTGTAGATCTGAGTTTGTGCTAAATGCATTCCAGCCAATAATTTATAGTCTTTCCTTTAAATCAAAATTGAATTTAAAACTATGGTTTGTTTTTGTCCTAATAGTTCTGATTGTCTGTCCTCAAAGTATATAATGTTTCTCACATGTACGAAGACCATTTTTATAATAACAATAAACTGACCAGTTCACAAAAAAAAACCATAGTAGTGGGCTATCTGAAGGACTGGCAATGTCAGATTTTTTTTGGCTTGAGCCTTTTACAGCTGAGCATATTAATATGACTTTACTATTTATACCTCATTTTTA
>NW_004524584.1:27748726-27752497 GCF_000260255.1 Octodon degus | reverse complement strand
GGGAGGGGTGGGGGGTGGCCCGAGGGGGCGGGGGGCTGCCTTACGAAGATAGATGGAAAATCCACAATAAAATCATAGCAAGCAGAATACAGGAAATCAATAAGAAGATTATACATCACAACAAGTTTGGGATTCATCCCAGGGATGCAAGGATGGTTCATCATATACAAATCTATACAGATAATATATTATATAAATAGAGGCAAACCAAAAACCACATGATCATCTCAATTGATATAGAAAAGGCTTTTGAGAAAGTCCAACACTCATTCATGATCAAAGTCCTACAGAAAATTGGAACAGATGGCTTCTACCTCAAACTGATAAAAGTCATCTATGACAATGCAACTACAAATATAATTCTACATGGGGAAAAACTGAAATTTTCTATTCTCAGATCTGTTACAACTCAAGGAATTGCTCTACCACCACTCTTATTCAAAAAAGTTCTGGAATTGTTAGCTACAGCCATTATACAAGAAAGACAATTAAAATGAATAAGAATAGATAAAGAAGAAGTAAAACTATCATTATTTTTAGATGACCCGATACTTTACTTGGAAGACCCAAAATACTCCACCAAAGCTACTAGAATTAATGCATGGCAGGGTATAGGGACAATACCCATAAGTCAATAGCATTCCTCTACATAGATAACATTCACACTGAGAGAGAAATTGGGGAAACAATACCTTTTATAATAGCACTGCAGAAAAGATAATGCTTGGGAATTAATCTAATGAAAGAAGTCAAAAGATCTATTTAATGAAAATTATAGTACTCTGAAAAAAGGATTTCAGAAAATGGAAAGATACTCCCTGGTCTTGGGTAGGAAGAACCAACATTGTGAAGATGGCCATGTTCCCAAAATTTTATGCAGATTTAATGCAATCCCTATCAAAATACCTGAAACATACCTCAAATATCTAGAGAAACCATTCCTAAAATTTATTTGGAACCAGAAATGACCTAGAATAGCAAAAGCCATAATGTGCAACAAAGACAAGGCAGGAAGCATTACAATTGCTGACTTGAAATTATACTACAAGGCTACTGTGATAAAATCAGAATCGTACTGGCAAAAAAAAAAAAAAAAAAAAAAAAAAAAAAAAAACCCCAACAAAACAAAACAAAACAACACAACCCAGAACTGAGGATCATGGAATAGACTGGAAGATGCAGAAGCTACTACAAACACACTCAGCCACATTATCTTTGACAAGGGAACAAAACATGCTTACTGGAAGAAAGCCAGCTTCTTTAACAGACGGTGCTGGAAAAATGGGCTATCTCCAAAAACCAAAACTTGACTCAGGTCTATCACCATGCAATAAACTAAAGTCAAGATGGATTAAAGATCTAAACCTTTAAACAGAAAAAAGTAAATCTCTTTGAAGAAAAAGTAGGAGCAAATTCTGAAGACACAGGGGCAGGCAAACAGGTCCTGAAGAAAAATCAAGCTGCATGAGAAGTACTGGAGAGAATGAAAAGCTGTGACCTCCTCTCATTGAAAAGTTTTTGGGCTTCAAAAAGAAATTACAAACAGAGGGAAAAGACAATGCACAAATTTGCAAAAAAAAAAAATCTTAACTAATAAGCACTCAGACAAATCTAGCCTATCTAGATTTTATAAAGAATTAAAAAACACTCTGGCCCCAAAATTTAAAGATCCAATCCAAAAATGGGCATCTGAGATGAACACATGCTTCTCAGAGGAAGAAATACAAGAACTAATAAATACATGAAAATCTTCTCCACATCACCAGCCACCCATGAAATGAAAATTAAAACAGCACTGACATACCATCCCACTGCAGAAACAATGGCTATCATAAAGAAATCAACCAACAACAAATGTTGGAGAGGCTGTGGGTAAAAAAAGAATGCTTCTTCACTGCTGGTGGGAATGTAGAGTGGTGCAACCATTATGTTAATCAGTATTGAGACTCCTTAAAAAACTAGGACTGGAAATCCCATTCTATCCAGTTATCCCTTCCTGGAAGTTTTTGTAATAGATCTGAAAATATCATATCATAGTGATATATGTGCACAATTTGTGATAGTCAAGTCTTGGAAGCAGGAATGGCTGAAAAAGATGTATTTTTTATATAATGAAGTATTACTCAGCTATCAAGCAAGATAAACTTGAATACTTCATATATAAGTGGATGCAATTTGAAGATTTATTTACTCTCATGAGAAATACGCCAGGCCCACACGTGTAAATATCACATTTTCTCCCTAGTGCAAGTTCTCAAAATGAGAAATAAAAATTGAAAGGTATAAAACATTTGAATGGAATGTGAGAACTTAAGCATTTAACAACAAAGAGACAGAAAGGAAAAGGATTGGAGATATAGCGGGAGCAAAGAAAACATTTATATGCACAAGATGGTTAAGGCAATGATCCTGAGACTCTTCAGCAGGTTTTTGAAACTAGCAGTTAATTGGTAGGATTCTCACCGTGACTGACTATATATGCGGATACCTGTGGACCAAGCAACTACAATGAAGATAGCAATGTGTAATACTAGGGTCATGCTTGGAGTGCCTGTCATTCTGGGCTTCAAAATACATAGTGCTTGTTGTGTCATACCAATTACTGCCATGCTGTCTCTCAAGTAAAAGTTTGTATTAAGAAAAAGTAATAAATGAAAACAAGAGAGAAGAAAAAAGCATCATGGGACTGTCCTGCTACAATGCTATGTATGGGTAGATTTCTAAATTTCTGTGTAAAAATATGTAATTGCTTATTCCTATTTTTAAAAATATTTTTTAATTTTTTGTATTTTTTTCTTTTTTTCTTCACATTCTGTAGGGATTTAAAGTTTAAAATATCAATACTTGATGGAAAATACCTATTCCATTTAATGTCTAAGATGTTTGATATTCAGACGATAGTGAGGTTAAGCTCAACTGCATATGTTATTAGCAAGAATATCATTAAGCTTTTCTCCTGGAGGGGTAACAACTTAAGTTTGTAGATCAAAAATTAGAGAAAAAGAAAGGCTGAAAGGACAGCCAACATTTTGGCCCCAGCCTTTCAAAGTCAGTGAAGACTCAGGACATAAGAGAACCTGTCCTGGAACATCCTATAACTCAGTTTTGTGTCCCAAATTTTCTGATCAAGGAGATTATGGGGCCACTTTTTTCTGATTGAGGAAAGTGATCGATGATGTAGAGTGTGCCTAAGGAGAGTCCCATGGAGAGAAAACATTCCCTCAGGATTTCACAGAGAGCAAATTGGTGAGGGAATGGCCGTGACTCATCCACATGGCTGACACTAACAAAGGATCTACAAACTGTGTTACAGGGTTTCAGGGTAAATCCTGAGGAGATTTGAATGACATTGGCAGATACAAAAGTTACATTTCTTGTTATGTAGGTCTTGCTTTATCTTGATCATAACCATCCAGCAGAAAAGTATAAAAACGAGGTATAAAGAGTAAAGCCATATTAATATGCTGAGCTGTAAAAGGCTCAAATCAACATCTTCTGATATTACCAGTCTTATGGAAAACCCACTACTATTATGAACTACTGGACTAGATTGGATTTTCTTGCTGAATTCATGCACCTACAATATTTAAATGGCAATAGAATATCCATCTGTGACAAAATTAAATGAAAAAAGGGGATACAAAAGAAGAACCATTGCCTATCTGCATGTACAAAATAGTTAGGATAGATATACAGCTACTTTCTCTTAATTCAATGAGAGGAAAGATTTGTACTAATAGTGTTTGGACAAGATATCATGTCTGCATCTTG
>NW_004524584.1:27739436-27746616 GCF_000260255.1 Octodon degus | reverse complement strand
TAATTATGCTATATTTGTGTTTTACATTATTTGTTCTTTTTTTTCTGCATGGCACTTGGGACTGAATTTGGCACCTTGCACTTGCCAAGCTTGGACTTAGGCCACTGAGCTCTAAGTCTGGCCCAACATTACTTATATTTTCATTATTTTATTTTATTTAGAAACATGTCAATGAGACAGTTTTGAAGTTGATTAATAGGACATTTTCAATAATTAATACCTTGTGCATTGTTATCTTCTTAGTGGTTATCTATAGTACAAGAAGCAGACAGGATAGCCTGTCCAAACACTATTACTACAAACCTTTCTTCTCATTGAATTAAATGAAAGTAGCTGTATATCTATCCTAACTATTCTGTATATACAAATACAAAATGGTCCTTCCTTTGTATCCCTTTTTGTTGTTTGTTTGTTTAGTTCTGGCAGAGATGGGCATTCTTGGATCATTCTTGGTTTGAAGTTGAGACTGTGTGAGAACTGGATTGCTACCCCTGCTTTTTTCTGATGTGCTGGGGTGTGTGGCATTGTTTTCCATCCTTTGACTTTCAGCTTATGAATTTCTTTATGAATTGTTTCTTGTATACAGCATATTGTTAGATTTTGTTTCCTAATCCATTGTGCCAGTCTATTTCTTTTAATTGGTGGATTGAGTTCATTTGCATTGATGGTTATAATTGAGATGAACTGATTTATGACCGACATGTTATCTACCTGCTGTTGTTTACTCCTTTTTCTCCTGTGTTTAGTTGTTTGCTCTATTTAGTGGGTTCATTCTGTTCTTGTTCATGGAGTTCTGGTCATTTTGGTCCCTCTCTAGAATAACTTTAATAGTCTGTGTAGGGTTGGCTTTGTCATCATGAAATTCCTTAGTTGTTCTTTGTCATGGAAGTATTTCACTTCTCCATCAAACCTGAAAGAGTTTTGTTTTGTTTTTTTAAATAGGCAAGTTCGCATTTTAATGTCACACTGATTTTCAGTACATGTCAATCCAAGGAAAAAAATAAACTGAGACATGGTCATGAGTGCAAGATTACACATATTACAATTTGCCTTGTTATACTGTATTTGTGGCTTTACGACAAAAATAACTCAGGAACATATGGAATTCAAGCTAATTTGTGTAACTGTCACAAGAAAAAGCATTAAATGCATTTATGCAATAAGTACTTTCATTTAATTTCAAAACAGACCTTGACCTTGTTTAAAAAAAATTAGTTCAACACTGAGCTAGCTATGTAACCTTACTGAAAGGTTTAAACATGATTGATATAGAAAATGTTTTCTAATCTCAATCTTACATAAGTGGAAGAGGTGAGAGGGGAAAAGGTAGACAATTTCTTTAGCAGCGTATATGGCTAAGTCCATCAACCACCTTAAACTAGAATGTCTATTATTGACCCCTTTAAAAAGAACTGGATTAATATCAAAAGCTACCCACTTTTTAAGCTGCAAGACAACAATTTTAGGGTTATACTAAGTAAAATATTTTTGTAATACTTCAAACATTTTAACCATAAACTAGAGGAATCAGCTCTTCATTGTAACAAAGAAAGAAATAACAGAAAGTAAGAAGGAACCCTTCTCCACTGCTGGTGGGAATGTAGATTGGTGCAACCATTATGGAAGTCAGTGTGGAGGCTCCTTAGAAAACTAAGACTGGAAATCCCATTCAATTCCAAATCCCCCTTCTGGAAATTTTCCCAAAAGAACTGAACACATCATATCATAGTGATATACGTGCACCTATGTTTCTAGCAGCATGCTTTATGATAGCCAAATCCTGAAAGCAACCAAAATGCCTGTCACCTGAGGAATAAATGAAAAAATGTGGTATTTTTATACAATGGGGTTTTACTCAGCTATAAAGAATGAGAAACTTGAAGCATTCATATACAAGTGGATGCTACTTGAAGGTATACTCATAAGTGGAATAAACCAGACCACATGTGTAAATATCATAGAGTCTTCTTATGGTAAGAACTGAAAAAAAAAAAAAAGAAATGAACATCAAAAGGTGTAACACAATTAAATGGAGAGTGAGAATTTAAAGATTAAACAATGAAGAGAGGGCAAGGAGAAAAGCTAGAAAACATGGCAGGGCAAAACCATACACTAATATACACAAAATAGTTAAGACAATGATGCTGATAATCTCTATTAGGTTTTTGAAACTAGCAGTTAAGTAGTAGGATTGTCAGCCTGATGAACTCTATATGCTGATGCCTGTGAAGTAAACAACTGCACTGAAGACAGCAATGTGTAATAGCAGGGCCTTGTTGGAACGCCTGTCATTCTGGTCTTCTAAGTGTGTAGTGCTTCTAATGTACTTTCAATTACTGCTATACTCTCTCTCAAGTTAATGTTTTAAAAAATTTAATAAATGAAAACAAGAGAGAAGAATAAAATATCATAGGAGTGACCTGCTGCAACATTGTATACAGTTAGATTTCTAAATTTCTGTGTAAGAATATGTGTTTCTGTTTTTTTCCTATGTTTTAATTTTTTTTCTTTTTCCTTTTTTTTTTCACAGTCTGTAGGGGTTTAAAGTTTAGCATATCAGGGACTGATGGAAAAAACTGTTTCTTGTTATATCTAAGGTGTTTGATAGTCAGACATATAGTTACATTAAGCTCCATTGCCTTTGACATAGGCCAATAATATCAGTAAGCTTCTCCTCTGGAGGGTTAACAACTTAAGTTTGCAGACCTAAGATTAGAGAAGAAGAGGGGCTACAAGGATTGTCAATATTTTGTCCCTGGCCCTTCAAGGTCAGTGAGGACTCAGGACATAAGAGAACCTGTGCTGTGACATCCTGTAAGTCAGGGCTTTCCCAAATTTTCTGATCAAGGAGATTTTGGGGCCACAGAAGAAAGTGATCAATGATTAAGAGTATGCCTAGGGAGAGTCACCTAGAGAGAAAGCACTCTTTTCTCATACAGCAAATTGGTCAGGCAATGGCCATGACACATCCACGTGACTGACACTGACAAAGGATCTACAAACTGCTGTACAGGGCTTCAGGGTAAATCCTGAGGTGTTTAACTGTCCTTGTCAGACACAAAAGTTCCATTGTTTGTTATACAGGTCTTCCTTTATCTTGCTCTTAACCATCCTGCAGAAAAAGTATAAAACAGAGCCATATTAATTTGCTGAGCTGCAAAGACTGAAGTCAACAACTGCTTACATTGCCTGTAATGTGGATATCCCACTGCCATTATGGACTACTGGACTATATTGTATATTGGACTATTTTGCTGAATTCACACACTTACAACATTTGGATGGTAGTGGAAAACCCATCTCTGAGAAAACTAAACAAAAAAGGGAATATGAATGAAGGACCATTTTGTAATACACACACACACACACACACACACACACTACTTAGAAGAGATATGCAAGTACTTTCCCTTACTTCAATGTGAGGAAGTAAGGGAAAGTACTAAACATAATAATGTTTAGATAAGATATCATGTCTGCATCTTGTACTATGAATAACTACTATGAAGACAACAATATGCAATGTATTCATTATTGTACCCATTCTACTAACCTGTTTTGAAACTGTCTCATTGCTATTTCTTTTTTTTTTAATTTTATTTATTTATTTGTGTGTGCGTGTGTGTGTGTGTGTGTGTGTGTGTGTGTGTGACCAGCTCAGCCCACCAGGGGGTGGGCTGGCTGGCATGTGGTGCTGGGGGACTGAACCGCGGTCCCTGTGCATTGCTAAGCTTGTTCTAAGTAGGTGCTTTAGACCACTGAGCCATCTCACCAGCCCCTTATTGCTATTTCTTTTGCAATAAAATTAAATTTAAAAAATAAGTAGAATGCAGGAAAAAATAATTCAACATATGCAAGACAATTCACACATTAACAATGTGAGTGTAATAGGCATCAATGAGAAAGGAGTCAAAAATGATATAAAAAGAATTTTGGCAGAAGTAATAGGATAAAAATTCCCAAATATGGGGAAACAATTGGACATTCAGGTAATCAAAACATATAGACCTCCAAAAAATATCACCCCATCTAAAAACACAGCTAGACATATAATAGTCAAGATCTTAGAAATCCAGCACAAGAACAATATTCTAAAAGCTGCTAGAGAAAAGAAACAGATCACATTTAGAGGAAAACCCATCAGAATAGCAGCAGACTTCTCTTTATACACCATAAAACCATGAAGAGCATGGGCAGTGTATTTCAAGTCCTCTATGAATACAAATTCCAGCCCAGACTACTAAACCCTGCAAAACTCTCATTCAATAAGTACTTTGTAAGCAACTGCAGTTTATGTTTTTAAAATGAGGACATTTCACACAATGGAAGAATAAACACATTTGAGGTCCACTTAAACCTTCAGAACAACATACTTGCTTTTTTTTTTTTTTGGTTGTGGTTGTTTTTTCCTGTTTGTTTTTTAGGGAAGGGTCTACAAGGTGTTCAGGGTGTTCAGGGTCTCACTACTAGATCAGACTCATAGTTATCCATCTGTTTACAGCCTCCCAAGACCTGGGATTACAGGCACGTGCCACCATGCCCAGTCTCAATTGCCTTCTCAGCACACCTTGTGGGTGGAACTTAGGGATGGAACTCCTGGCCCTTGCACCTGCTTGCAGGCACTTTAATCCACTGAGGTATTTGGCCGGCTCCACACCTGCTTAGAAAGCTGCTCCTAACACAGCTTGTAGAGTGTGAAATAGTTCCAGGCTAGAACAATGTTGGCAATGAAGCCACAACTGGCCAGCTTCATGCTTATTATGATCTGCTGGTCAGAGGCCATCATAACCACAGAACAGAAGTTAATTCTCAAGTTTTCAGAGTATTCTTGCTGGCCCAAAAACCAGAATTCTAAGCAGAATGGAAAACTCAGTGAGGAAAGGTATGTTCTTAAGGCAAGAGCACAGCAGCATGAGAGTAAACAATTTTTAAATTATTTATTTATTTGTGTGTGTGTGTGTGTGTGTGTGTGTGTGTGTCCAGCTCAGCCCACCAGGGGGCGGGCCGGCTGGCATGTGGTGCTGGGGGATTGAACCGCGGTCCCTGTGCTTTGCTAAGCTTGTTCTAAGTAGGTGCTTTAGACCACTGAGCCATCTCACCAGCCCAAAAGGTTTGTTTTGTATATGCAACAGCTCTGGAGTGACAACCAGAGAGCTCATTTCCATGTCTCCCTCTCCTATCTGGACAAACAAAATCACTAGTTAGTACGAGCTTCCTTTAAATTAAAGTCTTTCACACAGAAGAAAAATTACAACCCAACTTTCATTTGTGAAGAACACATGACACATGGGTGTGCAGCGACATGGAGATTGCGGTAGGAAGGCTGCATTTCAGTAGCTTCCCTAGTGCTTCCTTGTTGTAGTTAGAAAAAGTCCAAATTCCCCCTTCATAGTCTTCATAGTGACCTTATCTGCATCAGTAAATGCAAACGATTTTGTGCAGCCTTTTTTACTTGTGAGAATCATGGAAATTTGCTGAGCTGCAACTGAGAGAACTGGGAGACTGATGTGGTTAAATTCATCAAAACAACCCCAGGATCCAGATTGTGCCAATCCTTAGGAAGAAATTAGAAAATCCATTACTGTATAATTTTAAAAACCCAAGGGAAAGGACATTATCAGCTGGCAAAATAAGTTAGAGATTTGATTTTTAAGAAACAGTTGAACAAATAGATCATGCATCAAGTGGGCCAAACACCTCCCAATGAAATATGAACACCAAACCTACGTGAATAAAGGGACATTAGAAATGACAAGTGCGGCACTCAGAAAACTTACAAAAGTCTCTGTTAACAGGTTTTGACAACAGCAGAATCCATTTGTATTTTATATAAAAACACATCAATTATGCCTGTTAGGAGCTTAATAAAATTCTTCTTTTGCTTATTCATCAATTTATACCTTTTCTCAACATGAGAAAAAGAAGTTGCAGGGAAGATTACGTGTGCTGGATCTCAAGGAAGCCGGCAGCATGCAGTGTTTCATGTCCCTGAACATGCCACCATTCTCCATTCTTCTCTGTTGTCCAACTCCCTGTTCTTTTCTCCTTTGTGGCTTTAGTATAAATTGTGAAGCCACGTGATAAATGTGCATAACGAAATAAAGGCAAGCACACTCCAAAGCTGGACAAAAGAAAAAAAGAATGACACAGTGACTCTAATGTTTGGTCCACATCATAGTGTAAGAACTAAGATTTTCTAATACATTTTATAAGCTTGAAAAATGACATTAAAATGTATCCAATTGCTAAAAAATAAATGCTCACTCACTCTCTGGGTTTTGAGCCCAAGGCCTCATACTGTACAGCTCACACATGCTAGGCACACAGCCTAGTACGGAGATAAGCCACCGACTCTGAAAAGGAAACAAAAATGTCACTTAAGTGTAAAGTTGGCATCAAAGTGTGACCTTTACCTTTAAATATTGGTCCAAGTCCTCAGAAATCCATCTGGTCTGAACAGTTGCAAACCACATCCTTCTCAAGGCATCAGCCCATATCTCCATCTTGCCTGTTCCTGCGGGTCTGGTGGGGGCACCCCATGCTCATCCCCTGGGCCTGAGTGAGTGGGATTTAACACCCAGAGGGGTAGAAGCACCACAAGAACCATCGCACCAACACCTAGGAGAACCTCTGAAACCTCACTGAGAAATGAGCCATCTCATGCCTAAAGGAAAGACAGAACCTGGGCCGTTATCCCTTAAAATGGTTCCAAAAGTACATCATGAAGTTAAAGTGCCTTTATAGACTTTAAGGTACATAGAAGAAAGAGAACAATGTCTGAGGTTTGAAAACTCTTAAATAGGCTTCTGTATTCCTACTTATTTCTTCCTTTACAACAACAACTGGGGAGAATCTTCAAGTCTGGAAAAGTAATATGGGCTGTTAGCACACCCCAGTATTCTGGGAAGCTGCGACGAGGAGATCCAAAGTTCAAATCCAACTAGAGCAAAGTAGTGACTCAGCAAGACACTGTCTGAAAATTTAAAAAAGTAAAATAAAGTACAGAGAGTTGGGAATGTATCTCAGTATGAAGACTATATGCTTAATTCCTTTCCTTTCTCCCATAATTTTATTGAGAGACAAATAACAATGAGACAGTTTTAAATCAAATTGGTAGGACAGTTTCAATAATTAACACATTGCATACTCTCTTTCTAGTGGTTATTTGCTGCACAAGATG
>NW_004524584.1:27732459-27733589 GCF_000260255.1 Octodon degus | reverse complement strand
AAAATTGCCAGTTTTCCATCACAGTACCAATATTTAAAATACATAAAGAACTGAACAATATCAGACTCCACAAACCTGAAGACTAAATCCAAAATGGCACGTGGGCTCTCTTGGCAAGGTTGGAGGTGAGCCGGGGCCCAGACCCAGGTTGCTGTGGGCTTCGTGAGACTCTCAGGAGGAGGCAGCTGAGTGGCTTTGGGTTTCCTCCTCCTGGGAGCCAGTTCAGAACCCAGATGCTGGCTAGGAGTGGGACCCTGTCGGGAGCTGGAACCTTCTCTTGCCTGCAGGCCAAGTGTGAGGAAGGAGTACCCTGGGCTGGCTAGTGCGACGGTGGGTGTGGTGCCCTGGACGCTCGGTGCCATCTGTATGGGCAAATAGTCACTATGTTAACAAAGAACAAATTCTTTGTCACTGGTAACACTGCCTCACCTGTGCAAGGGTGGGAATTTCAAGTCTCGTCCTGTGAATTATACACGTTGCCATGCAGCACCTGGCCCAAGAAAGCATGCAGGAAAAAAATGCCGTGTGTTTGTTAGTTACCTTGGCTTCTGAATAACATTGTCATGTAGACGAGGTCTCAAATGGTGGAGATTTCTAATGTGGAATATTGACAGGGCAGAAGATGCTTGCTTCACACTTACAACCAACCATTATCTTTTAGTAACATCCTTGTTTAGCGGCTTCTCAAGTTTTGTTTACTAAGGAATTCAGCTTGTGACAGATACATCCTGTGGTGTGTGAGAAAGATCTTGAATTTGGATTAAAAGGTTTTCTATATTTACGTTATTGAGAGAGAAAAAATTATTGTTGCTCAAGAAATGGTTATCTCTCATGGACTTGGGAAATTCTCTTAGTATGCATTATATGGTAACTTTGTTGATCCATTTTATTTTTTTAATAAATATATGATCAAAAAAAGAAAGAGAGCTGGCCAAATAGCTCAGCAGATTAAAGCACCTGCTCATGCAGACCCATTGGCCCAGTTCAATCCCTGGTGTGCCCTGCCGCCCCACCCCCAGGGTTCGCTGAGACAGAGATTGAGACTGGGCATGGTGGCACAAGCCTGTAATCCCACCTCTTTGGGAGGCTGAACATAGGCAGGTTGCTATGAGTCCAGTATACATAGTGAG
>NW_004524584.1:27730398-27731609 GCF_000260255.1 Octodon degus | reverse complement strand
CTTCTCCTTTTCCTCTTCTTCCTCATTTTACTCCTCTTCTTCCCCCTTCTTGTCCTCCTCATCCCTCTCCTTCTTCTCCCTCTTTATTTAATTTTGTTTTTAAAGACAAGGTCTTCCTACATAGCTCAGGCTGGTCTTGAACTTGTTATGCATCCAGGTGGGAGGTTGAGGCAAGAGGATCACCAAGAGTTGGAGGCTAGGCTGGGCTGCATAATGGGTTCAAGGCCAGCCTGAACTGTATAGAGAGACCCTGTCTTAAAAAACTCAAAACCAAACAAAAATCCTCCCAAACCAAAACACAGCAAGACCACTGGGAGTGATGGCACACACCTGTAATCCCAGCATGTGGAGGCTGAAGCAGGAGGATCATTGTGAGTTGGAGACCATCCTGGGCTAAAAAGTGAGTTCCAGGCCAGCCTGAGCTGTATAGTGAGACTCTGTCTCCAAAGACTAAAACAACTGACAGAAAAGAAAACAAAAGCAAAACACCCCAAGCTGGCCTTGCACTTCCTATCTTTCTGCCTCAGCCCTGCAGTGTCGGGATTATGCGCAGGTGGCACCATGCCTGGGGGCTTCCTCCAGCTCCCAGATAAGGACGCCTGTCTTCTCCTGGGGTCGCTTCTTGCAGGCTTCTAACCCATTTGGGCAGGGCTTGTGCTTGTGACCTGAAGGCCCTACCTGCTAATCCCCTCACCCGAGGGTTACAGTTTCAGCATCTGACTCTGGGGGCGGAAACGTTCAGAACAAAACAACATGACTGCAGGGCACAGGCACACCAGTGTGCTCTGGTGGCTTGGCAGTGTGGCGCTGGTCCAGGAGGCCTGCAGATCCCAGGTCCCCTTCCTGTCTGTTTCTGGCTGCAGGAAGTGGAGCTGTGCTGGCCCCGACTGCTGCGCCTTCCTGGGGTATGGTGGTGGGGCAGGGCCCCCAAGCAGCTCTAACTCCACCAAGAAGGTCAGAGATCACAGGACGGATGCTGTGCTTGGCTGTTGCTGTGGAGTTTCCAGCTATCATGGTTACTTTTCTCCTTGCTGAGACAAAATACTCGGCACCGAAAGGTAACAGAGAAAAAGGTTATTTATTTAGCGCGAGGGATCGAACTCAGGACCTTGCACTTGCCAGGCAGGCACTTATGCCACAAAGCTATCTTCTTGCTGCCAAAGTTTATTGTAGCCTGCAGTTTATAGAGGTTTCACTTCTTAGATGCAGAG
>NW_004524584.1:27726601-27728598 GCF_000260255.1 Octodon degus | reverse complement strand
GCCGCGGGACAGGGTAGGTGCGTGGTGGGTGTAGGCAGGGCGCTGGGGACAGGCGGGACGGGCTCCACGCTGCTGGAAGTCACGCGTTTCCTGGCATGCACGGGAGAAGGGCTGAGCCTGCGCGGGCGCAGCCTGCTCTCCCATTAGTCTACGCTGTGCTCCTTTATTTCCTGTCTCCCAGCACCCCAGCCCTAGAAACCGACTCAGGCCTGGTGTCCTGGGAGTCACCTCCAGCTCTGGACGGCACTCTGAAAGTTCCACTGCTGTGTGTGCATGCGCAGGCACGCATGCATGCATACACACACACACACACACACACACACACACGCTCCTGGGCACAGGTTATTGGCCTTGGGGACAGTGTGTGTCCTATGCTTTGCCTCTGCAACCGTATCTCTAGAGCTGGACGTTTCAGCTGCACAACTCCGATGGACATGAGCCCAGGAAGAAGAAACAGGCAGGTGTGCACTAAGCCACTGGCACAGGGCAGGGCGTCCTTATCTGAGAGACAGGCCCTGCCCTGTTCAGAGCGATATCCTCGCTGCAGGCCAGCCTTGCCAAGGCATCCAGTACAGTGCACCATGCGGGGCCCAGCTTGGGCTGGGCCCAGGCCTTGCTGACTGACACTGGGTCCTGTGGATGCTGTCCCTGCGCCCACAGAAAAGGCCACCTGTTGTTTTCAGAGCCCTTGTAAAATAAGGCGGCCAGGGCGAGCTCTTGGCGGAGCTGGGAGCAAGGATGAGCGTGTGCCAGGAGGCGGCTGTGTGGGGCTCGGTGTTGTCTTACCCGGGACAGGTCCAGAGCCCCGAGCCCTGCACTGCTCCCTTGTGGCCTGCTTATCCGCTTCCGGCGGAGGACTTTGTCCAGTGGTGCAGTGTGACTTGTGTCCTGTAAAGCTGGGCTGCACACCTCAGCCACACTTCACCACCCACCTCTGACTCCGGCTGCACTGCTAAGGGATCATTTTCCGCTTAAGGTAGGAGCGCGATTTTGGTACAGATACGAGATTGCGCGGTGCAGTCTGTCGTATTCGTCAAGGAGGGACCCACATGTTCCAAGTGGTTCAAGAGAGAGGTCAGGGCATTAACAGGAAGCCTGCAGGGGAGGAGGCCATGCCTGGGCAGCGGGGGGGTCCAGCTGTGTGGGTGGAGGTGTTGGGGGCGCCGGCTGGGGGGTGCAGGGCTCCCAGCCTACAATCCGGCTGTGCTTGCTTTCGCAGGGTGGGCCTGGCATGCAGGCTGATGAGGACATCCTGTACTTTCCATCGTGTGGTCCCTGTGGGCGCTGCCACAGATGCTGCTGTCAGGTGTCATGTGCAGGGGCCTGTCCTGGTCCCCCCCTAGGCCTGTCCTGGTCCCCCCCTAGGCCGCCACCTAGACTGGGGATCACAGGCCAATCACTGCGAGCCTGGGGTGGGGCCCTAGCACATCTGCCATGAGGCTGAGAAGCTTTCTTGCTTTTTGGTACAAGGATTGACTCCTGGGTCTTTGCAGGTTTTGTTTTTCTCCTTTGATCTTTTTGAGACAGGGTCTCAGTGTACTTCAGGCTGGACTTGAGCTCACTTTGTAGCCCAGGCTGGCCTCCAAATCGCAGAGATCATCCTGCCTCAGCCTCCTGAGTGCTGGGATTAAAGGTGAATAGCACCAGCCCCAGTTTCCAATCTGTCTTTCATTCCACATTTTTTGCAGTGTGTCTGACCTACAGCTACTTCATTCCCCCCTTTTTCTTTTTTAAATGAAAGGCAGTTTTGTTACTTATATACTTTAGTTCTCTTTTGTAATTAATTGGTCCCACCCAGTCACTAAGTTGCCCAGGCTGGACACAACTGGGGTCTTCTTGCCTCAGCCTCCCAGGGTGCTGGGATGGCAGCTGCCACCACCATGACTGGATGATTACTAGATTATATATTTTGCTATCAGCCCAAGACAGTTACTTTTGTGTGTGTGTGGCCAGCTCAGCCCACCCTGGGGTCAGGGCTGGCATGCCAGGGATGAAAC
>NW_004524584.1:27707885-27726431 GCF_000260255.1 Octodon degus | reverse complement strand
GATAGAACTCAGGACCTTGTGCTTGCCTGGCAGGCACTTATGCCACTGAGCTATCTCTCTAGCCCTAAGACAGTTACTTTTAATAAACAAAATAAAAAAAAAAAAAAGGAATTGCATCAGGCCTGTGTGCTGCAGCAGGACAGCAGCTGAGACTGGTGGCCTCCTTCATCTGCCATGGGGCTGGCCTTCACTGGGCAGCTCTCCAGGCGCTCTACTGTCACACAGCCCTGCCCGGCAGGTGCACTCTCTCTCCAGCTTGCATCCCGCTGGCTGCGAGGACGAGACCCATGGTCAGGGCTGTACCTGTGTTCCCCGCCGTGGCCCCAGCACCTCCAACAGCACCTCCAAGTTGTCTCTCAGTCTATGTTTTTCTGCATGACTGGGTGGATATATGAATTTGTTTCTCAAGTTTTGGATCAGTTCCACTGATTTATTTAGCTGCACTTCCAGAAATATACATAGTTTAATTTTTTTTTCTATACTGCAGATTAAGTCTAATATCTTTGCTGTGAACTTCATCTCAGTTCTTTTTCTTAACACTGTCTTTTTGAGTTGCTAAATTGTTCAGGCTGGCCTCAAACTTGAGATCCTCTTGCTTCAGCTTCCCAGAGTCCTGGGATTAAGAAGAGTTCACCTCCATACCTGGCTACCACAGAACTTTTTTTTTTTTTTCGGAACCAAGGATTGAACTCAGGCCCTTGTGCTTGCCAGGCAAGTGCTTAGTCTACTGAGCCATCTCCCCAAACCCTATCACAGTACTTTGATAGGTTTCTTTGCCTCAGAAGGCCATTGTCTCCTTTTTAATTTTCTTTCAATTATCTCCACTATTCTTGTCTCTTAACTCTTTTAAATCTGAAAACTCTTGCTGGAATTTTGGTTGCAATCGCATTAAACTTAAGAGGTTAATTTGAAGAAAATTGTCATCTTTAAAAATACTGATTCTTTTAATGACTAACATTAGCCTGATTCTTGTCTTCACTTACTGAGTTCTCTTTTTGTCCTTAGTATTAGAAATTAAGCTTCTTTTAACAGTCTTATGCATCCATTGTTAGCAATGTATCCCTATCTAACACATATTGACATTCAGGTTTGTATTACATAAAGGTTGTATTTGTTTTGCTTTTTTTTTTTGTACGAAGGATTGAACCAGGGACCTTGTGCTTGCCAGGCAGGTACTTCTGACACTGAGCTATCTCTCCAGCCCTTGTTTTGCTTCTTGAGACGTGGTCTTGCTAGTAGCCTAGCCTGGCCTTGAACTCTCGAGACCCTCTTGCCTCAGCCTCCCAAGTGCTAGATCACAGGTGCGTGCTACCACACCTGGCTTAAAAGTTGTATTTTACGCTTATTGCTAGTGGATAAGAATGCTCCTGACTTTTGTACAGCGTTTGTGCAGTGGCTTTACTAATCTTTAGTTGTTCTTTATGTGTACATAACCTTGAAGTTTCTACAGAGCTATTCATAAGCCAAAGGGTAGGGACTCTTTTTTTTTTTTTTTTTCAAATCCTTTTTAAAATTTTAGTTAATGTATTTGCTTTTTACTTTTAGACTTTTATTAGGAGTCTTTTCCAAGGCCTATTACTTAGCTGGACACTGAGTCCCTTGGAGATAGACACTGGTAAAGCTCTCGTCGTCCTCCTGCTGGCTGGAGGAGGTTGGTGCTTGCCACTGCGCCTGGTGTTCTCCTCCACCCTGCGCGGGGTGTCTCAGTGCACACAGTGGCCCGTTAAAGCACCTGCCCCTGCTGGGGTGCGGCTCCCAGGGTAGAGTTCACTTGGTGTGTGCGGCCTCCGGGGTAGCGCTCCTGCTCTGCAAATACTGAGACAAGACTGAGCATGTTCAGAGCGGTGTGACTGTAGAGTGGTGTCTCTTAAGTGCCCAAGAGCACCGATGCCGCAGGATCGGGACCCCAGCCTTATGATTTCATTTAATCTTTTTTTTTTTTTTTTTTGCTCCGAATGCCTTCAGGGCAGGTTTGGCTGGCTAGAGTGTTGTGGGGATCGAAGTACAGCAACCTGAGGCTGACAGCTTTGTGGAAGCAGCCAGCCACTTAAAGAACTGAGCTAGGGCTGGGCCCCCATGATTTCATTTAATTGTAATGCCTCCTGAAGGCTCTCTCTCCAAACTGAACTGGGACTTTAAGTCTGAAATGGAACTTATGACCTGGACACACAACTTTTCTGTTTTTCAGTACTGGGATAGAACCCAAGGATGCCTCACCAGGAGCAACACCCCAGCCCTTTTTATTTTTATTTTGAGATAAGGTCTCACTAAGTCACCCAGATTGGGCTGAGACCTGTGATCTTTCTGCCTCTTCCTCCTTGCGTGTCATGCGTCCCATGGCTCACTCAATGTGTGGCTTTTAGGCCATGAGGGCGCTCAGCCCACCACCACCTTTGCATCTTACCGGAAGGCTTTCTCTTCATCTGTTGCTATGGTGACACACTCACTTCATTTCCTCAGGCTGTGAGTTAAGCATGGATGTTTCAGGACATCCTCTCATTCCTGATGTCATTGAGACATAAGCACTCAGTACATTCAGAGTCCAAGTGTCCAAGTTTCATTTTGGATTTTTGTACCAAAATTCCCAAGTGAGGGAGTCATACAGCTTTCTTGTTCTCACCTCCGACTTTTCCAGTTTTCTTATCCAAGACATGGACTATGTTATTTGTTGCAAGTTGACATCTATGCCCAATATTTTATTTATTTTTTATTGTTTGTGTTGGTGAGTATCTCGCCCGCTAGGTTCCTATCTCCAACTTTCTGGTATGGGAAAGGTTGAAATGTAGAAGCACGGACAGGCCTGTATGCAAACACTCCCATGCTGGTGGGCTGGCTTCTGGCGTGACTGGCAGCTTGCTGCGCTGCTTAAGAATCTGTACACGTGCTGTGCGGCACACACGAGCATTTCAGGAGCCAAGGGAGGCTAAGCTAGCTGTGTGACGGGGCTCCATCCATACGTGCTGGCAAGACTGGGACCAGGCCTGGAGCACACATCTCTGGGGCAGGCGCATCTCTGTGGGAGCCCTGCTAGCGCCTCACAGCCACACCTATAAAACTAGCATTGGTGTGCAGCTTCCGCTGTCACCCAGATTCACAGCCTTGTCGTCTTCCAAATGTCCCTATCTCAGCTCTTAGTTCTGAAGTAGGACCTCATTAATGTTCACCCAATATAGTGGGGTTCATTTCTCTTTAGTTTCCTTTTGTTTAGATTTGTCTCACTACCTTTTTGCCTTTTCCATTCAATTTTGAAGTTAGGCACATGGCTCTGTTGAGAAGCATTTCCTCTACTATCCCACCAATTTGGGAAGATTGTGTGTTTTCAAACTTACTGCCATGAGGCCAGCCAAAAAGTTCAGTGGATTAAGGCACCTGCAAGCAGGCTCAGGGGCCGGTGGTTCAGTCACCTGGCCTGCTGTGCTGGCCTCGTCCCTGGGGCACGCTGAGATGGAAATTGAGACTGGGTGTGGTGGCACACACCTGCAATCCCAGCTCTTGGGAGGCTGTAAACAAGTGGATCACTACAAGTCCGATCTATTGGTGAGACTGGACATCCTGTAGACCCTTCCCTAAAATACAAACAAAACAAAACAAACAGACAAAAAAACCAAAACTTACTGACATACAATTTGTACTAATTTCTAGTGGTATTCAGAGAGTTTGTGTTTTGGTTTGTGTCTGTTTTGCAGGAGGGGGATGGAACCCAGGGCCCCTGAATGCCAGCCATATGCTCTGCACTGCACTGAGGAAAAACGTGTTTCTTTTGAGACAGGGTCTTCCTAGGTAGCTCAGGCTAGCCTTGAGCTCGCCACGTAGCCAAGCTGGCTCTGAACTCTCAATAATCTGATCAGATCCTGATGCCTGTGGGGAAGGAGAACAGTGAGGAGCGGACAAAAGACAAACACCAGTATTCAAGGTGGAAGGCAACCTGCAGAAGCCTGCCTCGTGGGGGCAGGACGCCAATCTCTGCCTCAGACCCACTTTCATTAGCAACCGAGTGGCATCAGGGAGGGGCAGTGCGTGCTTCATGGAGCAGTGACGGCAGTAGACCCAGAAAACACGGCAGGAAGCACGCTCTTCCCTTTACCTGGGTCCCCGCATTCCTTGGGTTGCCCTCAGCAGATGCTGTCCTGCCTTAGGAGCGCTGTGGGCACGAGCTGTCTCCACGCAGCCAGGAAGCATACGGTGGCCTTTGGCCTACTTCTCTGTTCCTAATACAAGGGCACAGCAGCTTCAAGGCCACGGGACCCAGGTCACGTAGCCTAGTCCCCAGCAGTGACCCTCCTGCCTCAGCCTCAGAGTGCTGGAGTTACAGGCGTGTGCCACCATCACCTGCTGGAGGCAACATCCAGAGAGTTCATTTCATTCCAGAGGGTGGTCTAAAGTGTGTGTGTGTATGTTTATCTTTGTTTCCAGTTCTCCTGGAGACATACCTATTTTACATTTCTTCGGGGAATCGGATTTTAATCATATGGGATTTTTCTCTGCTATTATTTTCACTTCCTTACCTTTTCCTTTTTGGGTTTGCTAAGGCCTAAGAATTTGTGTCCTCCCCAAAATGCCTATGTGGGAATCCCAACCTGCAAAGTGATGGTGTGAGGAGGCGAGAGGTCAGGATGGCGGAGCTGTTATACTGGGACCAGTGTCCTCACGAAGAGACGCTGGGTGTCAACCTGCCCTTCCTCAGGTGATGGAGGAAGGCAGCACCCGGAGCCAGAGCAGCTCGGCGGACCAGAGTCATGCTTCTCTCAGTTTATGTCATTTTGTTACAGTAGCAGATGGGACTAAGACAGGGCGATCCTGCTTTTGTTCCCCTAACTTCTTGTTTTTTGGTACCGGGAGTCAAACTCACAACCTTGCGCTTGCCAGGCAAGTGCTTATGATGCTCAGCTATCTCTCCGGCCCTCCTTTAATTTCTTGATGCTTGGTTTATTTCCGTTTTTTCCTCTTGCCTACAACATGCAACTTAGGCTGGGAAGCCTTCTCTACCTTCTACTGCACTGACTGCGTCAACTTTGCTAGCGTTCTTTCATTGCAACTCAGTTCTAAAGCTTTTGAGTTTTTATTATAATTTCGTTACCTTTATATAACATTCTTACATAAAATCTCTCTTGGGCGTTGGGGTGTAGCTCAGGCCCCAGTGTGTTTGAAGCCCTGGGCTCAATACTTATCACCACAAAGAAATCAGAAACAGAACTGTCATTGAAACTTGCACAGGGGTTCATGCCTTTGTTCTTTTTTGGGTTGCTGGGACACAATATGAACACCCTCGTCTTAGAGGAGGAAGGGCTGCCTTGGCTTGCAGAGTGGAGAGGTTTCGGTCCACATTTGGCTGGGTCTGAGGAAGGGTGGCCAGGCAGGGGGCATCACAGAGGAGAAAGAGTCCCTACAGTCCCTGCAGGGCAGTGGGGAGCAGAGGGGTTGGGGACGGGACAGAGACCTTGCAGCCGTGTCTGCGGTGGCTCAGCTCCTCTTCCTTAATAGCAAGCCTGTTATGGGCCTCTGTGACCCAAGCACCTTTCAAAAGCCCCGCTCGGAGCACAGGAGGCTTTGGGGGGGGGGCATCCACATGTAAGCCACCACACTTAGCATGCAGGGAGTCAGGTGACTGTCCACGTCGGCTTGGAAACCCACACTTGCTACTGACCATAATGAATGGGACCCACTTCCGTTTTGGCCTCAGGGTTTCCAGTTTGTGATGTAGTGAATCCTAATTTTACTTTTTATAATTTCCCCCTTGCTTTTGGTATGAGCACATGCTCGTGTGCACAGTATGTTCACACGGGGAACTGACACAGGCTCGTCATGTCTCGACAGCTTTGCTTTCCTTGCTGTCGCCTCTGCCCATCGCTCTGTTCTGCGCCCCCTTCCTTCTTTGCTAATGACAAATCCTTTGACTCACTGCTGCTCTGTATTGTTATTTTAATCTCTATCTTATTAGTTTCTGCTTTCACTTACTCTTTTTTTTTCTTCCTTCTTTTAGTTTTGGATTTGTGTTTCTAGGGCCTTGCGTCTTTAGGTTATCTGTTTGAGATCTATTTTTTATGTATTTGGTATAAGGCCTCACTATGCAGCTCAGACTCGTAGAGATCCTCTTGTTTTCAGCCACTCCAGTGCTGGGATTACAGGCATGCACCACCATGCCTGGTCTTGGTGACCTGCCCAGCGCACCTGGGGGCGGGGCCAGCATGGCATGTGGTGCCGGGGATTGAACCCTGGTCCCTGCACTTGCCTAAGCAGGCACTTAGCCGGCTGAGCTCTCTCGCCAGCCCTTGGGATCTATTCTTTTTATGTGCACATTTACAGTTATGCCTTTCCATCTTAGAACTCTAGTTTTACGAAAAATCCTATTTGAGAGTCTGTCTTAATGAGTGAGTTTGATCTGCTTACATTTATCTGAGTTTATTTCAGTATTTCTGCTTTGATTGATGGAGCTTTTCCAGGTGTGCCCTCGACTAAAGGCCATCCTCACTGTCACTTTTTCTGCCTGGCTGCGTCTACGGTGATCACCTCTGAGGGTGGTTTTCCCAGCGACCTCCTGGAGGGACCAACCTTTCCAGCCTTGAGTGTGGAAGTCTGGCCACAAAGTGGATCTGGTGTGCTGGCACTTCCTCGGCCTGGGGTTGGTTGCTCTGGTCATTTCTCAGCCTTGGTGTCCCAACGTGACGTCAGAGGACAGTGTAAACTTGGCATAGCTTTTGCTTCTGTTCCGCTCTGAACTTGGCATGAGATGGGTTTCTTTTACGTACCTCTCAGCCTGGGTTCTGCTGTTCTTCCTGTCTTGTTCCCAGTCCTATTCCTATGTGAGCCTTGGGGAGCTCACAGCTGCCAGAGGTGTTCCGGTCTCTCCCTGACCCCTCCACCACGGCCTCACTGGTCTCTTGTCATCTCCTTATCTGGCTTTCAGCTTCCTCCTGCCCTGACCCTGTGCTGGGCTGGGTGTGGTTGCATCCCTTTTTTCAAAAGCACTACCACTGCTACTTTCCCTGCTCTTAATTGGCTACATTTAATCTGCTTTAGCAGCGACTGAGATGGGAACAGGTCCTCATGAGCTTTCATTTCTGATGCTTCCAGAACCATAATTATCAAGTTTACACGTAGTAAGTGCCGTAGATGGTGTTAAAATGAACTTTTTCCTGTGAATTGGATGAGCTTCCCAGCTCTGTGATCTGCACAGCTGTACCACTCAGGAGGGCGTGTGTTCCTCTTGCCTAGCCTGACTCACTGAGGAAGCCGTGATGGCCAATGAAGCGAAGCCTTGCCCGTGCGACATTGGCCACAGGCTGGAGTACGGGGGCATGGGCCACGAAGTGCAGGTGGAGCACATCAAGGCGTACGTCACCAGGCCTCCGGCGGATGCAGGCAAAGCTGTCATTGTTGTTCAGGACATATTTGGCTGGGAACTGCCCAACACCAGGTACATGGCTGACCTGATCGCACGAAATGGCTACACGTACGTATGAAACGCTTTCCTTCCTTAAATTCATGCACATTTCTGGGGTCCGACCTGGCTGTGCTCTCATTCACATTGGCCCCTCCTTATTTCCTGGCATGAAGGCAATACAATTGTCATGTGAAGTGACATCCCTACTTGCTGCCCAATCCCTGGACTGCAGGTTCCCCAGGGGTTCCTGGCCTCACATGGTGGGGAACACCAGTTCATCTCCTTACGTGGGCCTCCACAACCATATGTGGGCACCGTGGGTGCTGAGATGGGCCCATTCCAGGCTCCCAGGCGGGCTTAGGCAGGCGGGCATTATGGGGCATTCTAGTCCCAACCGGCACGGCCTGCCTCAGTGAGACAGGTCTGGACACGGCACAGGGAGAGCTTGCTCAGCACCGAGAGGCACCTTTTCCCGAAGTGGCTGTGGCTTCTCACTGACCCCCAGGGTTAAAGCTTTTGTAAGGCTCAGAGATATGTAGAACCTTCCTCCTCTGCAGGGCTGCTGAGATAGCTCAGTAGACTAAGCACATGCTTAGGCAAGCTCAGGGACTGGAGTTCAATCCCCGGCACCACGTGCAGCATTGGCCCTGGCCCCCCAGGAATGCCGCAGGATGCCGTGTGTCCAACCCAAGAGCGAGGCTCGGCCGGGGACACACAGGCGTGAGCACACCCTACAGTGACTGTTTATACAAAAGAATTATTACAGTAGGAATCTTCTCCCAGCCCTCCCCTTGCTTCTCACACACTCATTCCCTCAATCGTGCAACTTCCTGCTGTGGTGCTAGTGTCCCCTTAGCGTCATCAGGGTGATCAAAAATACAGTAAATGCTGCTGCTGAGCACCACCCAACAGAAAGGCAGGCTTGTAAAACAGTGTGCTGTGTCCCTGGCCACCTCATGTGCTGAATCTATCACTGGAGAACTACGGACCATCTTGAAGCTGTTCAGGACACTGAGGCAACCACAGTCACGCAACTAAGGACCCTCAGGACTTGGAGAACTGCCTCAGAAAGTGGCAAGAACAATGTGGAAGTGTGTCTAGAGTTAGGGAAGGATGCTGAGGGGGATTCACAGCGATGTGTCTTCTGCTCTAATGCATATTTTATTTTTAGGTACTTAGTACAGGGTCCACAGGGTCTCATGACACAGATTGGACTCATGATCCTTCTGTTTTCAGCCTCCCAAGAGCTGGGATTACAAGCATGTGCCACCACGCCCAGTTTCAGTGGTGCTCGCAGCATGCCCCAGGGGTGTGGCTGGCACTGCATGCTGGGAATAGAATCCTGGCTCCTGCACTCTGCAGGCACTTTAGTCCACTGAGCTATGTGGCTGGATGCATATTCTAATGCATATTTTATTATTATTATTATTATTAGTAGTAGTAGTAGTAGTATTTTAATTTTTTGCTTTTGGTGCCGAGGACCGAACTCAAGGCTTCCTGCTTGCTAGGCAAACATTCTAAACTGAGCCAAATCCCCAGACCTTTTTTTTTTTAGAGAAGGGTCTACAGGGTGTTCAGGGTCTCACAAGTAGATTGGACTTGTAGTGATCCCCCTGTTTATAGCCTCCTAAGAGCTGGGATTACAGGTGTGTGTCACCACGCCCAGTCTCAATTGCCATCTCAGCCTGCTCCGGGGGTGGGGCTGGCATGGCAGGCCTGGAGATTGAACATCTGGTCCCTGCACCTACTTGCAGGTGCTTTAATCTGCTGAGCTATTTGGCTGGCCCTGAATGTTTTTCATTTTTCTTTTTTCTTTTTATATCAGGCTGCCTTAAGGGTGGGTCTGGTAGGGCTTTTGGAGGTGGGAATTGAACTGCAGTCCTTTGTGCCTGACTGCATTTGCCTAAGTGGCACTTTAAACTACTGAGTTTTCGGGCAAGCCCCAATGCATATTTTAGAACTTAAGCCTTTATGGTATTTTTCAAACACACCACGTAGATCAACAGTAGAACCTTGGCTGGCTGTGCAAGGCCTCAGGTTTGAGCCCCAGAGATGGAAAAAAAAAAAAAAAAAAAAAAAAAAAGGCTAAAAGTGACCAAGTCTTGGTAAAGTCACCCTGCAGCCAATTTGCCTTTTCTGACCCAACTCCAGTGGCCTGCCACCCCTACATGAGGAGCCAGCTTCCTCCAGTCACAGCCAGTGGCAGCCCTACACTGCAGGAACCAGGCCTGGCCAAGTCGGGGGGCACTGGGCCTCCTGGGTGACCTGGGGAAGGACGACACGCGCGCAGGCATTCGGCTGTCCTGTGGCCTCTCCTACATCCTGCTGTGGACCTTGCCCTCTGGCGTCTGCTTGCAGCCTGGGTGGGGGCTGGGAAATCGCTTGGTCATGGTGACTGGCCTTGCCGCCCACGTGTGCCCTGGGCCTGAGGCTGAGGACGAGGTGTGGGGACCCTCGGGGCCCTTGCATCCACACCTGGCCCACACTTCCACACTGGCTCATCTCAAGCCCTCAGCCTCTACACCACTGCCCTGTCACGTCCTGGGCCTGTCATGTGCAGGCTGCCAGAGGCTGGGCACCTGCTCTGCGACACCTGTCCCTGGCCACATTCCCGCTCAGTCAGAGGTGCTCCAGGATGCAGTGACCACCCTTTCAGTTCCTTACCAAACGCACACAAAGGCCCAGCTGGAAATCAAAATCTGAACCCCTTGCTTTCCAGAACCATCCTCCCAGACTTCTTCGTGGGACAGGACCCATGGAGCCCCTCCGGGGACATGAGCATCTTTCCTGAGTGGGTGAAGACCAGAAATGCCCAGAAGGTGGATAAGTAAGTCACCGCAGCCCAGGGCGCAGAGTGGGACACTGCAGTGACCCTCAGCCTCTGCCATCACCCCGCCCCAGAGGGCACCTCACATGGCACCTCACATGTTGGGGTGCTGCAACAAGGCCACATGAATGATGCGAGAGTGGGGCAGGTGTCTGTCAATGACAGCGACCCATCCTGGTACTAAGTGGCCCGGAGAGCTCCTGGTGTATAGAATGGAAGCAGTGGCTTCTGGCTTCAGGACTGTCTTGATTCACGGCTTGAGCTGATCCAGGCTCCTTCTCCCTGCACTGCTTGGCTCTGCCTCCTGCATGCTGGCTTCCTTCTCAGGCATCCTTCAGTCACTCCATGTGGCAAGGTGGCTGCAGTTGCTCCTGCCTTCCATTACCTCTTTCCCCACAAAGCAGCACCTCTCGTTTGTATTCCCTTGGTTCTGATGGGCTCAGAGGCCCTCCTGGAACCAATCCTTGTGCTCAGGAGACTGGTCTGCCTTGATTGGCCAGGGTTGAGCCACACACTGTACTCCAGCAACCAAAGATGGAGCCCTCCAGACGATGTGGCTGGGGAGGGGTGTCCAGAAAATGAGGAGCAGAACTGAAACCCAAACTATTGCTCATGACATTATATTTTAAAGATTTAATTACTACCTTTCTCTTTTTGCCATACTGGGGGCTGAACTACTTGGTGCTGGGACAAAATACCGGACACCCACACGCTAAAGGAGGAAAGGTTCACCTCAGCTCACCGTTTGTCGAGGTTCCAGTCCAGAGCCAGCCAGCTGCGTAGCAGAGAAGCAGCCCATGGCAGGCAGGCAGGCAGGCAGGCAGGCAGGCAGGCAGGCAGGCAGGCAGGCAAGGGCAGCAGCAGGCGGCAGCAGGTCTCCGTTCCTTTCATTCCAGCCAGGCTATGGGTGGGGCCCTCCACACCCAGGGCAGGGCTTCAGCCTTCAGCGAATACATGCAGCCACACTCGGAACTATACTAAGTCCAATCAGTGGTCTAGTCCAGCACCACACACCCAGGATCCAGCTGCCTTCCCAAAGCCTACCTATGGGCACACGTGGCTTTGGGGGACCCCTGGATACAAGCCACAGCAGCTATGTCCCACTGAGTTGACAGGCTGTCCAGGCTATGTTGGAACTTGTGAGCTTCCTGCTTCAGCCTCCCAGAGAGCTGGAATTCAGGTGTGTGCACCACACTTGGCTTAACCACTGCTTTTGTAACACAGCGGCAGGATGTATTTACTGAAATGTATGCAGTCAGTATGAGTAAAGGAAAAGTTGCCCTAGCACTGATTTCTACTTTTTAAATTTTGGTGTTTTGAGATAGAGTCTCATTAAATAGCCCAAGCAGGCCTCAAACTCACAGCAACCTCCCGCCTCAGCCTCTTGGGTGCTGGGATTATGGGCTAACTATTCTGGGATATCCCTGCCCTTTTAGGGGTGTGTCAAGGGACCCTGGACCTAGTCCCTCTTTCTTCTCTTCTAGGGAAGTGGCTGCTGTCCTGCGCTACCTGAAACAGCAGTGTGGTGTGCAGAGGATTGGCATCGTGGGCTTCTGCTGGGGCGGCATCGTAGTGCATCACGTGATGACCAAGTTCCCTGAGATCAGGGCCGGGGTGTCCGTCTATGGTGAGTCCCGGTGCTCTTGCAGTGATGGTGGGGCGGCTTCACCCCAGGGCTGCCTCCTTGGGCATCGGAGCACAGAGGTGGGGTTGTGGTGTCGCAGGGTCTGGAGGGTGTCGCTGGGAGCCTGAGGGCCGGGCCGCCAGCCGCCCGCCCGAGGTGTTCTCCAGCTTGGGCTGCGACGCAGAGGCGATGTCTCCTCCCCAGGCGCTCCTTCATATGCAGCTGCCGCCAGGAGCACACAGCGGCGGAAGCACTTTCCCCAGCCAGGACAGCCCACCGTGTGCACACTGCCCACATGCCACCTGACACGTGGGACATTTACAGTGAGGCTGTAGGTGCAGCAGTGACACGAGCACGCTCGCTCTGCCTGCAGAGAAGGCAGAGTAAGGATACTACACGGGGCACGCTGAGGACATCAGGGAGCTTTTGGACTGACAGACATGAAGTGGTTTTTTTGGTCTTTTTTAGACAGAGTCTCACTATGCAGTTCAGCTTGGATTTGAGCTCACTTTGCATCCCAGGCTGGTCTCAAACTCACAATAATCCTCCTGCCTCAGCCCCAGAGTGCTGAGATTATATGTGTGTGGCATTATGCCCAGTTTATAAAGCTTTTTTTTTTGTTCTACTGGGGATCGAACTTAGGACTTTGTGCTTGCCAGGTAAGCTTTCACGCTGCGGAGCCATATCTCCAGCCATACAAAGCTTTTAGGTTAGTACGTTAGAAAGCTATGCTTATTTTTCTTACAGTTTACTTACATAGTTTACTATTGATTTCAAACTCTGTTTTCAGGCAACATATACAAAAATTAATGCTGAACGTAACTTTACAATTGGCACTAAGTGCCCTTGAGAAGTACGCTTGTCTTTTTACCATCAACATTTAAACATTTTTTCTTTTCTTATTAGTGAATGTGTGCTATCATGATTATGTAGCTTAATGATTTCTCTCTTTGGTACTTTCACCTACTTTTAGTATTTAAAAAAATCCTATTGGCTGGGGCGATAACTCAGTAGAACACGCGCTTGCCTGGCAAGTGCAAGGTTCAATCCCCGGTATCACAAACATAACAAATTTTAAAATCCTATTAAATATTTACCTACACAAAGCAAATAAACTCAGGCTGCTGACCCACAACGCCTTCGTGGGAGCGCAGGCGCCCTCGAGTGCGCGTCGCAACGGCGCCACCTGCCGGCCTCCCCTCCCAGATTTTACCGGAAAACTTGCGGCCTCCCTCATCTCTGAGACAGGCACGACGAAGCGGGCAGCTGCGGGCTGTCCCGGTCACCGGGCCCACGCCAGTGGCCGCCGGCCGGGCGCGGGGCTCAGCGGCGGCGGCGGGGACAGGCGCAGGCTGTTTCCTGTGGCATGCCTGCAATGCCCTTGAACTCATTTTTCAGGCATCGTCAAGGATTCCGAGGACGTTTACGACTTGAAGAACCCCACGCTGTTCATTTTTGCTGAGAATGACTTGGTGATTCCCCTTGAGCAAGTAAGCACACTTCCCCTGCTCGCTGTGCACAAGGGGGCCGGACACTTGAGAAAATGCCTCACAGGATTTACGTCTACTCTAATTGTTTTCCGGTGTTGGCATTTTAAGTACGAACCAGGGTGCGCGCCTGTAATCCCAGCACGCTGTAATCCCAGCACTCGGGTGGCCAGCCTGGACTGCAGAGCAAAACCCTGTCACAACCAGACAAAAACAAAAAACGAAAAACAAAACACCCAAGAATTTGGTATAGCTATGAAATGCGTCTTTAAAACGCTGATAATCAATCTCGTAGCTCCACCACGAACACCCCTACGAGATTCGCGGACCGCTCAACTCACTGATGGGTTCTGATGACACGTACCACTTGAATCCATAATGCCTGTCAGTCCCAACAGTCCGTATGAGTGAGTGCGCTTCAGAACTGCCAGCCAGGGAACTTGAGTTTGTCTCTGCTAAGCGCACATGCCACTGCACACTAAGTGCTCAAACACACTGTTCTGTATGTAAGGCAATGTATGTCCAACTCTTTATCAAAATGACTGCACATAAAAATCCTATTGTCCCCAATGCTTGTGCACATCAGGTCTCTTTGCTGACCCAGAAGTTGAAAGAACACTGCAAAGCTGAGTACCAAGTTAAAACCTTCACCGGGCAGACTCACGGGTTTGTGCACCGCAAGAGGGAAGACTGCCAGTCGGCCGACAAGCCCTACATCGACGAGGCCCGGCGGAACCTCCTGGAGTGGCTGCAGAAGTACGTGTAGCGGCAGCCCGGGCTGGCTGCCTCAACATCCCTTCCTTCTAAAGTCTGCCTTGAAGTACTTACATCATTTTTTAAATTTTTACTTCAAAAAACAAATGTAGGGAAGCTGAAATTCATTTAATCTGAAACACAAATTTGGAAGAAAGTTTCAATGCATGGAAATAATCCTCATTACGTGTATCCAGTGAAAATTAAGGGAACAGTTGAGTACCTGGGGAATTTGGGAGTCATACGAAGTTACTGGGGGGCCTGCAGCTGCTCCATGGTGGTCTTAAACGGCCTCGCTGCAATGCTGGCAAGAGCACTGTAACTGGGGGCAGACTAGGAACTCAACTAGCTGTTGTCCCTGTTCTTAAGAGCTGAAGTTCTCACATCAGTACAATGTAGAAATAAAGTTCCTATATTAACTGATAAACTTCTTGTGTAGTTTTTTCTCTTCATTAAGCTAAAAGAAAACGATGGCCTGGCTATCGCCTGCTGGGGCTGTCCTTCCAGGCAGTTTGGATGCCAGGGTTTCAGGTTGTTGGGGCCACCAGGCCGGAGGCGCCGGAAGTGCTGTGTGCATCAGGGTGAGTGACACGTCGTCACTCTGTGGTGCTGGGGATTGAACCCAGGGGCTCTCTACCACCGAGTTATAGCCCTGGTCATCTGTGTTTTGAGAGAGGCTCGAGGAGCTGTTTGGGCTGGGCTTGAACTTCCAATCCTCCTGTCTTCTGCTGCTGAGCAGCTGGGGCTTCAGGCGGGCAGCACTGCCCCACCTGATGGGGCTCCAGGTTGGCCATGCGTGTCTCCACAGCGCTCTTCCCAGGGTGCTCTTGTTTGCTGAGTCAGGGTCTTGCCGTGTCACCCTGGCTGACCTTGAACTTCTGGGCTCAAGTGATTCTCCTCAGCCTCCTGAGTAGCTGGGACCACAAGTATACACCACTGTACCCCGTTCACAGGTGACTTGTCGGTGGACAGCCTAATGCAGTCTTTGCGAAGTCCCCACCTGTAGGTGCCGGTGCCTGAAGGCGTCCTGAGGCCATCTGATTGCTCTGACCCAGATGTCCGGACCTCTGGGATCCCTGAGCAGTTATTCATGGGTCAGAGGGTAGTGGGGAACAATGAGGAATGAGGGGCCTTGGGGCTGAAATCTATTGGGGTAGATTGTCACCCCAAGCTGGCTTCCTGCAGGAGCTGTGCCTAATGGGTTCAGGGCAAGCAGATGCCAGTGCATGGCCACACTGCCTGACAGGGTCACTGTCACAGTGTCTAGTTGTCCCAAAGCCTCATGATGTGGCTTGAGGAGCAGCCAGTGGCTCGAGGGGTGGGGTCAGAGGTTAAGCTACCATCTGAGGTGTGGAGTGGGCCATCCTGGACATGGCGGTGCCCAGCGTGTCCTCCAGACCCTGAAGTGTGGGGCAGCAACCTCTGCGACGGAGGCTGCCGCAGACACAGAGATGTTTGGGGGAAGACATGGGTACTGACACTTTTTCCTGAGCAAATAAGGCTCCAA
The DNA here is from genome assembly GCF_000260255.1 of Octodon degus. NCBI lineage: Eukaryota > Metazoa > Chordata > Mammalia > Rodentia > Octodontidae > Octodon > Octodon degus. The sequence continues at coordinate 27,710,852 of NW_004524584.1, read as the reverse complement.
GGTCTTGCTACGTAATTCAAGCTATTTTAAACTATGAAACCTCCAGTACGTAACTGTGAGCTAAAGCCTTTTGGTGTCAGGTATCTGTCCCAGCAATGAGAGAAGAGTAACTAAGACAGTCGCTGTGGTGTCTGCAGACTGCAGGATGCAGGGTCACTGTGTCATGAAGACTGCAGTAGCTGTTCCCAGAGGTGGCAGAGGGGCCCAAATCAGGTTCGAGCACCCCAGGAGATGGGAAACGGAGCACTGTATCTGCCAGTGCAGCTGTCCAGCTTGGGGCCACAGCCAGTTTCAGAGTTTACCGCACCTTTTTTCAACGAGAAAACTGTTGGCACACCGGTAGAATAAAAGCTGGGCCACGGCCACGGCCACGACACACACAGTCCTGGTCCTCACCGGGCTACTGGCGTGCCTTCAGAACACGCGGCTCATGCCAGGCCTCCCAGGGTTCCTGCAGATGTGCTGGCAATTGCCAGCTGCCAGGGCCCCCGGGACACAGATGAGGCATGGGGGGCCGTGTGAGGCACCTGGCACACTCAGGCAGGTGGGACCTGATGCTGAGCTGTGTCCTGAGGCTGGCCGGTGTGCTCAAAGCTCCCCCAATGATCGAGGAATAGCACTGTCTTGATGTGAACAGGGCACAGGGGATGAGGGGCACTCGTGGGAGCTGGCCGCAGCCTCGCCGCCAGGGCAGGGAGGGCATGGGATGAGGGGCTGGCAAATCCATCTTCCGGTGGCACAACACTGACCTTCCCACCGAGGCCTGCCAGCAGCACTCAGAATGCCCTAGGAGCCCAATGCAGAGGGCAGCACAGGTCACCTGGGCCCCAGTAACAACTAACAGGCACCCTGCCAGGACGCAGACACCCAGCTGGGACCAGTGGAGGACCCCCAGCACAGGGCACCTCCAGGCTTTCCTTCCTGCCTCGGCTGGAGTCTCCCGTCAGAAAGCCTGCCCCTGTGCCTCAGCTAACACTCGGCTGGACGGCGCTGCACAGTGCCGCTGGGGCTGGGCAAGACCAGAAAGCACGAAGCAGAGTGCAGTATAGGCTGGCACAGCGCTGAGATGGCTGGTGCCGGGGCCACAAACTACAAAGGCAGACTCTGCCTGAGGCCCATGCTTGCCCTGCCTCATGGGCTGGCTTGGAATGTGGAAATCCTGTGACCTCCTAGCCACTGCTGAGATCTTGGTGGCCTGACCAGGCAGGATGAACTCTGCTGAGGACAACGTAAGAAGGGATAAAGTCTTGTTTCTTTTGTGATGTTTAGCTTTTGTCTTTTTAGACAGGGTTCCACTATACAGTTCAGGCTGGCCTCGAACTCTTACTTGAGCCTCCCAAGTGCTGGGATTGCAGCTATGTGCCACACTTGGCCCTGTGATGCTAAACTGGCTCATTGCACTACTACACTACTGCAGGGAGAACACCCTCCCCTTCTCACTCACTGGGAAAAACACAAGTGGGCCAGCTTAGGGGTCTCGCCATCCTGAGGCCTGACCTCCGGCGCCCTCCTATGCAGCCCTGCATTCGTGTTTTCCTCTTCGTTCGTAGTACCTCTCCCACAGGCAGGCAAGGACGAAATGTTTAAGCTGCTGGAACATTTCCTATAGCTTATTTGGAAAAATATGCACTCAGAACGCCTTCAGTTAAGGCAGCATTTAATAATGCCACAACGAAGGCTGCTCAAACTTGGAGAGAAGATAAAGGCTTAAAGAGATCGCTTTAATGAATACAAAAGCCTGTGTGTGGAACAGTATTCCTACAATTACACAGCTCTGAACAAGTGATCCCACGGTTACCAAACAGCTATTTTTAACACAGCACAGAGCGGCAGAAAAGGGCGTAACAATAAATAACTGTCACTGCACCGCAAGACGCCCATCCACTTAATCATCAAGTAGTGGGTCTCGCTACTGCATCTTACTCTAAAATTCTCTTCACTCTTCAGATTCTCCAGGCTTACGGATATCGTCAATCTTCAAAATCATTCTAACCATTTGTGTAGCGAGAGAGATCTGTTGCTTTTTGCCAATCAAGGTTTCTATGACATGTTGTTGCTTCATGTCTGAAAAAATACAAGTAAAAGACCCTGAAGTAGCACACACATTTAGTACCAAGAGATGGCTTCTGTTAACAGAACCACCACAAAACGTAACAAAACAGCTGTGCACAGGGCTCCGTGCTGTGGCACCAGCTAGCTGGGAGGTTGGGCTGGAGGATCACGGTCCAGGTGTTCAGGGCCAGCCTGGACAGCCTGTCTCAACCGTGACCTGACCTGCAGGCCAGGCCCGTTCTTCCCTCCTCCCCACCCCCGCGGCCTGGCACACTCACCGTTTGTGCCCTTGTGCAGACAGTCGATGCCGAGCGCGGGGTTGGCCTCCTTCACCTGCTGGGTGCGGACCTCGGTCATGGTCTGGATGGGGTTCATACCACTGTTCTCGGCCAGGGCCATGGGGATGACCTCAAGCGCATCTGCGAATGCGCGCATGGCGTACTGCTCCAAGGTCGGACACTGCAAGGGACAGCAGTGAGCGGGGTGGTCAAGCCAGGGCCACTCTGAGGCAGGCAACCAAGACAACACTCAGGCAGTAGGGTCGAGAAGCAAGGGGCCTGACTTGTGACTTAAGGCAACATTATAAGGTCACCAGAGAATCAAGACAGGATGAAGAGCCACGCCTGAGGAGCCTGAGCACAGAGGAGCGCTTGGCTGCCTGGAGTCACACTGCAGGCTGAGCAGGAGGGGTGGGGAGGCTGAGGCAGGCCAGGGAGGGAGATGGGAGGGACCACGGTTCACCCAGGCACACATCCACCACTTGGCCTGGCTCTCACCTTGTCTGCCTCCTGGCTCACGGCCAGTGCACAGGATATTTCTGCAGCGCCTCCACCATACACCACGCGGTTGTCCCGGATGAGGTTTCGGATAACACACAATGCGTCGTGAAGGGATCGTTTTGCTTCCTCGATGATC
>NW_004524584.1:27704861-27705380 GCF_000260255.1 Octodon degus | reverse complement strand
CTAAAAAACAGAACAAAACAAAAAACCAAAAACCAACGAAACAAAACAAAATGTTTGCTGGGTTTAAAAAAATGGCAGCCCCTGCTAGAACCACCTTGGTTAGAGACAGAGGAGAAGGGCCTTCTGTGTGAACCCAGACCACCTTTCTCACACCATTTCTAGCCCACAGGCACAGGTGACTACAGCAACTCCTCCTGGGACTCTTGAGCTGGCAAAGGAGCCGCAACAGCGCAACAGCGTCAGCAGCCATTTACTTGGGTTCCTTGTTTCTCCCTCAGGGCCAGCAGAAAACTGACACCTTTATGCTAGGACACATTGCTGTTTCTTTGAGGAAACCTTTTTAATGGCAACTTTGAGCTTGCTCTGGCAAAAAAGCCAGAAAAGCACAGAAGGGGAAGCGAGTGCTCACCATCTTATTCCCTCCCCTGATGAAAATGGTGACGGCCCTGGAGTTCCTGCACTGCTCGATGACCAGCATCCTGTCCTTCGTGGTACCAAACGAGATTTCCTGCACCAGCC
>NW_004524584.1:27695076-27704331 GCF_000260255.1 Octodon degus | reverse complement strand
CTCAATCTCGGGGCCTCCCACCCAGCGAACCGCAGGCAGGCTGTTCTGAAGAAGTAGATGATTTGCTTCATCGTCAAAGCCCCACTGGCAAATAGCGAGGTTAGCACCAGTGTTTTTAATCTGGGAAAAGAAAGTCCAGCACATCAGTGAAAAATGGGAGGCACACAGCTGGGTGCGGTGGGAAGCAAGGAAACCTGGGTGTCTGCTTTTCTGTCAGTTTCAAATTTCAGGTAACAAACATGGACCACTAAGAAGCACCTTGTTATTTATATTTTTTTCATGGTACTGGGGATTGAAGTCAGAACCCTATGCTTGCCAGGCAAGCACTCCTTCTACTGAGCTATCTCCCTGGGCTCCTACCTTGTTCTTGAAACTATGCTTTGAAAGGCATAAACAGTAACCCATCAATGAACCTGTGTTAGTGAAGCAAAAATAATTATCAACAAAATCATCTCTCCCCCACAGGAAAGGTCAAGAGCCCTGTCTGGCCATACATACCAGTAGGAGAGAGGGACACACACCCAGGACATGATGACACACTGTGCTACAGTCCTGTGAGACCTTAGAGCAAGGCCACTCCTGGCTCCACCTGGCTCCCTGGAGTTCAGCCTACCAGGGGCAGACTTGGCCCACTGAGGGACTCTGGATGGCCTCTGGTGGCTACTGTCTCTGGATTCCTTAAATGGTGGCTCTTGGTTCCACAGCACCCTCTGGTCACCCCTTCTAGTCTATCACCACCCCACTGTCCTCTCTGAGCCTGACTCCAGTGTATTCAAGGCCACCTGCAGAGCTCAGCAATGCAGTGCTCAGGGCCCTGAGGCTAGCTGGTCCTCACACCTGTCACTGCTTGCCCACCACCTCTTGGAGTCCTCTACTCTCTCTTATTTCTCTGACTAGTGTCTGTACGAGCTCTGTGCACGAGCCACAAATTCTATGCCCTGGCCATGCCCACCAGAGCTTGGAATGTGGCACACAGGTGAAAGGCGGCATCTAAGAATAAATGAATTCAACTTCCCTCAGAACTTTAAATAGTTTCTAGCCAGTTGGTATATGAAATGTCTAACCAGTATCTCTGTTCATGCAGCCTAGGGCATCAGTGCTTCACGTTCCTAAGGGCAGACTCCCAAAATATGGACTGTGTGAGAGCGCATGCGCCTGAACAACTCCCAGCCAGGGAAGCCAGGTGTGCATGAATGCTCAGGGAGTAATTCCCGTTATGCGACAACTCTTTTTTTAAGACAGGATCTCATTGTGCATTTCAGGCTGGCCTTGCACGTGACCACTACTGCCTGCAAGTTCTATCCAGCTGTCCCAGGACAGCAAACATGTACACTCCACAGCACAGCTGCGGGTGATGGTGCTGTTCCTTTTCCTTGTTCCCATGGCCTGAACATGCAGCATTGTCCCAGTGGGCAGCCTGGTAGTACAAATGGATCTAATCACTTGTATTGGTCTTTTTATTAGTATAAAAAAACCCCATAAATGGACTAAATCTAGTTGCTTGGATCTGAATAATTACTGCCCAAATACACTGTTATTCATACCAATTAAAAGCTATTACAATAACCAAATTTATTTCATTAAAAGAAATGTCTTTGGCATTCCTTCACTGTTGAACAGTTTATCAATAGTTCTTCTAATCTTTCTAATTTTTTTGAGGTCAAGAGCAGAATATATTTATTGGGGGAAAGAAAGCTTTTGTAACAGACAGGGACTGAAATGGAACCTTAACAGGTTACCCCCAATTCTTCTAAATTCTAACATGGAAGTTTTATAAGTACCCCTGGTGTATACAATAGGCATTTACAACTGCTCTACCATAAATCAGCCACATCACATTTTATATCATTTGTTTTCCTTAAGGAACTGTAATATCGTGACATCTGGGCTGCTGACTCCATCTGCCTGTTGGTGCATTATTGTAACCAAAGCCCTCCGAGAAAAAGTATAAACCACCCTATGGGACAAGCAACTCAAATCAGAGCTGCCCAGCAGTGAGATGTGAACTATGGAGCCACTGTGAAGACTTTAGACCCTGTGAGCATGTGACCACTGGAAGAAAAAATTAAGGCTTCTTGGGCCTTTATTGTGCCATTTGATTTCTGCTATTTCTTATTTTATAATTTAAAATTGAGCAAAGACTGTCCTGCCCAGTGCCTGTATTCCACAGCTCGGCAGGAAGACCCTAGTCCAGGTTAGCCCTGCACATCTCCCAACCACTCCCACTCGGCACCCTTCCGGAGTTTCTGTTCCCCATGATCACTCACCTGCTGGATCATCTCTTGAAACTTCTCCTTCTCGTACTTCTGAAGGGCTTTGTAGTCCTCCACTGAGGTCACATCCAGCTTGTGCTTTGTCTTTGGCTTAGGTGGTTCGAACGGACACGTGAGAATGGCGATCTTGGCGTTCTCCACTTTCTATGGAGAGACACGTGTTAATCGACGGGCGAGTGCAGACAGGGCGGTGCTGCGAAGGCAAGGTCTCACCTTGGGCATCTGCGGGTGACTGAAATCCTTATCCACGATCACGCCCTTGATCAGCTTGGTGTCCTCCAGCCTCCCGCCCACTTTGCCTTCCACTTTGATGAGCTCGAAGTCCACATCTCTTCGCGCCATGTCGGCCACAGTGAGCACCGCGTTCACAGCGATCTCGGCCATTTGTCGGTGGCAGCTGTTAACCCTAAGGAGACACCCAGAACTTCGCACAAGTACTGCAACCCCCATAGACCGTGCTGCACGGTGGGAACCTCACAGTACCACGGCCAGAGCATGTAATGTTCTAGACAGGAAAGCATCCATCAGCTGCGCCTTCAACTGCAGGTGGGATTCTCAACCCATGAGGAGGGGGACAGCCCACCATTTTACTTCAGGGACTGAAATTCACTGGACATGTGTGAGGACCTGTGCAGCACAGCAGGCACTCTTCAAGGTTTTTTTTCTAAGACCGCACTAATACTTTGAAAAGTAGTACCTGTGCTGTACTTGGGATGTTGGGGCAGGAAGAGGATCACGTTCAAGGTCAGCCTGGCCCCAACACTAAATTCAAGGCTGGCCTAGACTACACAGTAAACCCTGCCCCACCCTAAACAAAACAATATGCACTCCCTTGCCATTTGTTAGGAAATGCATGTCAGTTACACTTGGAGGATATTCCTTTCTGAAAGCTGTGAAACACCTGACTGCTCAACAGAATGTAAAACAACCGTAAAGCCTAGCACTTGAAACCTAGGACAACAGCCCAAGGTACTGGGCCCTGCTCTATGGCAGACGCGCTTGGCCACTATCGGTTGACCGGAGCATGGGCATTCTCTCGCCAGGGATCATGTCGTGCCCCTGGGAACGGAAATCAACCGCGCTCTCATGTAATACTTAACTACAATGTTCTAGCAACACAACACGCACACTTTGGAGCCCAGCGTGGTTTTTGCCGTCTGAATGAGGGGTTCAGTTTCCTTTATGTCCACAAAGACACTGGCGCTGATCTTGTCCAGGTGCTCAATGGCAATGCGGGCAGCCTGCTCATAGCCGTCGGCGATTCTGATGGGGTGAATGCCCCGGTCGAGCAACTGCTCGGCTTCTTCCAGTAAGGCACCAGCCAGGACTGCAAACAAGATGGCAATCAGTGGAGGAAAAGCTCCAACGCCTAGTACAGTCTAAGTCACGTAACTGGTCACTGCCCTGAAGGAAGAAGTCCCGAAAGGAAGCTGTAGAGAACGCTAAGAGGCAGACTATCAAGGTTTGAAGAGGAGCCCCTTGCTTCAGTTCTTGCAGAAGCCAACCAGGTTTTTCCGTACAGATAAAATGCTCAACCCTCAGTAGCTAAAAAACAATGTAAGAGAACATTCACACAAGGGGAAGACAGCCATTACATTTCCTGGGCTGAGGGCATCTCATGAATGAAACTGGAGTAAGCAGGATCTCCAAATTTATTATTTACCCATCACCAACTCTCCCTTGCTCATATTAAGGTGCCACAGATGAGTCTGTTAAGGGTTGTAGATCTGCTGGTCTCCACACTCACTGCTGGACAGTGCTGGATACACAGCAGCACCAACAAATATTGGACAAGTGGATTCAAATTAGCTCCAGGAAAGGTAACCGTAAAGGTACTGATCGCTCTAGCCGCCCTCAACTTACTATTACAATAGTTCAAACCCTTCAACCACTGCAATGGTAAAATGACTCCTACTTTAACATTTCTCTACATAAGTTTCAGCTCTTTTCAAGAATTAGGTGTGAAATCCTGACACGTCATCACTGTTTTTTAGCATCGGGTACAGAACCAAGACATTCTCCTACATAGCCACAATGTAACTGCCACACTTGGTAACTCAACACTGACAAAATCATGTAACGCAGGACCCCAAACCAAGTCCCCCTACCATTCCAAACATCCTTTGAACATAGCAGGTGTGTCTGAGGTTGAGACTTGCCCTTTAAAGTGTTGTAATAAGCAATATAAAAAAGGAAGTTTCGTTACCTGAATATGCTACGTTATATACTTCATATGTATACATGAAGACAGTTTTTCTTTACTTAATGCAGCCCACACAAGTCAGAAGGCTGGACACCCATACTTTATAGCTTCTGATCCCTTGACGGCCGTATCCAGCATGACACCGTTACAGTGGGCTGATCCTGTTCACTGTAACCTCATCGTACAGTGTGCTGTTCCAGCTCGACTCCCTTTCTGAGCCATCTACCTGGAGCATTTTCTTCACTTTGGACTTCTCCAATTGTTTTCTCATCATTTGTTCACAAAACAAACATTCTCAGCAGGCATGCTAGCACAGTCTCTGGTTTTTAACACTTAAATGAGAAAGGACATTTTGTCTTTCCTTACCAACCACGCCTGTGGTCCCATCTCCAATTTCATCATCCTGGGACTTGGACAGCTCAACCATCAACTTGGCAATCTGATGGTCAACATCCATCATGCTTAAAATGGTGGCCCCATCATTGGTCACAGTCACATCGCCGTCCTTGTCTACCATCATCTTATCCAGGCCTAGATGCAAGGCAGAGCAATACTTAAGACAGTGGGCGGGGTGGGAGGGGACAGCCATGCATCACCAACCATTTCTGTACTTCTATATGCAATTTATTATCTACATAAAGACAGGCTTAGTTTGGTTAACCTAAAGCAAAACACTGTAAGCTACCTAAATGGAACCAGAGAAATGGAAGGGGGAAAAAATAAAAATCACAACATGTAGGAGAGCTCTCAAAAGATAATACCACGGATGGCTTAGAAAATACTAACTGTTGACAAGTCTTACCTACAACTGTATACAGATTAATATTTTGGCTGTTAGGGCAGGATGCCACCTTCCTCCTTTCTCTCTCTCTCCTTTTTGGTCACAGGGATAGAACTCAGGATCTTGCTCCTGCGAGGAAGGCGCTTGTGCTGCTGAGCTATCACCCTGGCTCTCTCCTCTCTTTTTCTTAAGAGGTTTTACTGACTGCTCTAGTTTGAAACTTCTACTAAACACTCCTGCCCCCCAGATTGTTAGACTCACCATTTGGCCCAAGTGATGTTCTCATCGTATTTGCTACAGCCTTGGCTGCCATTATATGTGACTAAATGAAACAAAGAAGCAAAGGTTCAGTTACGTATAATTTTACAGTTAGAAGCACAACAGCTGATGACCACAAACATCACTTATTAAAGTTTCTATCCTCGGGAACGTTCTACATCTACCAGGCTATAGACAGGTCTAGATCTAAATGCAGTAATATTTAACTACAGGGGTACCTCGATTCACAAGCTTAATTGTTTTCATGATTCTGGTCACAAACCAAACTGGATGAGAACTGAATCAATTCAACGGTTAGGCTCAATGTTGACCTTATGGGGAAATTGGTTTGGTTCTTGTTCAATTTGGTTTGTACTAGCTTTAGCAGACAATTCTGATGGAAAAGAAACAGAATCAACCAATGTTTTGTGTTTCCATTTAACTTTCAACATTTCAGCCAGGCAAATCTCTTATCAGCCCACTTTATCTCTGGGAACACAGACATTCCAGCCCTACAGGCCTTACAACTATAAACACCAACACTGCACTTTCACAGTAGGGTCAACGCTGGAAATATGGGCACGAAATATGGGCACGCACCAATACAGAGCTCATGCACAGAAGCCACTTTTGCCTACAAAGGTATTTATTTATTTATTTTTGCGGAACCGGGGATTGAACTCAGGCCCTTGCATTTGCCAGGGAAGTGCTTATTCCACTGAGCCATCTCCCTGGCCCCTACAAAGATTTTTAGAAACATCAATTTCCAAGATGGAAACTTCTACGCAGTGGCTGGGCATTTAGTAATGGTGATCCTGTAGGGCACAGGACCAGGTAGACTGCTGTTTTTAGCTGTCTGTTCTCTCACCCTAAATCTTCAACTTGTTTGAAGTTCCAATTATATGTAACTACAGATCAAGGGGTGATGTCAGGAATATTAGAATAATTATGATTAAGATATCCGGGGCTGGGGAGACAGCTCAGTAGAATAAGTGCTTCCCTAGCAAGCGCAAGTGCCTGAGTTCAATCTCAGGTTCCGCCAAAAACAACCCCCACCCCCCAAAAAAACAAAACCAAACAAAACGACATCTACTATATCTTCTCACTTCATCTAGCTACCAAACTCAGTGGTAGGTCTAAATTCCAATTCTGTTTCCAGAGAACAATCTCAGCATCAAGTACCAGGGTCGGGGCACTATGCACTAAGTATTTTACTGATCGGGAATTTAGTGTGCTGTTTCACTTTTAGAACACTGCTCCTTCCTTAGCCAATTGCTGTCTGTATTTTAAGGAAAATTATGGTGAATCGTCATACAACTGAAAAGAATCTCAACACGTTATTACCTTTAAGACTCTAAATGCCAAAGTAAAAACTGTTTCTTGGGGAACCCCCCCCAATTTAGAATTTCAGTGTGAAACATTCAACAGTTAGAGATCATGACACTACTATTGCTGCTCTCAATTTTCCATGTATCTTGGTCCCCCTTTTAAGCCAGCTGTACGTTCTACGAGGCTAGCGCCAAGCACACACCCTAGAAGTGGTGCACCTACTTAAGAGTATCCGACTCCTACTACTGGAATGTTGACATTCCATTGGATAAGCCCTAGACCTTGATTTCCATGTTCTGGGGCAGTAGTGCCGAACAAGGTAACCTGCTCCTGTGGCATGGAAGCTACAGTGGGCTCGCAGAGCCCTCTCTGTCAGCACATAAACCTAGCAGTCCCAGCAGCCAAGCACTCCACTCCATTTTGTGGTAAACAGGTGGGTTTCAGGCTGCCAATGAGCAACTGGTCTCTAAAAGGTTCACCATCATGGCTCTAAAACAAAAAATAAGCCTCACTGCCACATTTGGACAGAGAAATGCTTACAATCAATTTCAAATGCATACATAATTCCTATGCCTCAACACCGGAAGTCCATGAGCTTCTGCTTTTTCTTCGAGGGTCTCCTCATCCTGAGACAGAGCACCTTTCTGGTGGGGATGGCCTGTGCTTGACACCAAATTTGTCTTCTGGTCCCCAAGGTACCAATGCACAGAAAGTCTCTACCCATCAAAAACCTGACCACTTTTTAAAGCAGTTCCAATGCACGTGTTCAGCAGTCTTCCCTGGCCACCCACTGTCATATTCAAAAGACACATAATTCACTTGGTCTATGAAAGTACTGGTCCTGCTTTCCTTAAAAATATATGTCTGAAAGTTAGCTCTTTCAGTAGCATTTTTAAAGGACACTAATCAGAGAAAAGTGGTTCCAAACTGGGAGGGCAATTTTGTCCCTAGAAGACATCTGATTGTCTGGATACTTCCTGACTGTCAAAGCTGAGGGAGGGATGGATGCTACTGGCACTTGGTGGGGAGAATGCAAGGAAACACTGCTGACCACTCTACACAGGAGAGGCCACCACAGCACAGAACGTCTTGGCCACAGGCGCCAGTAACGTCAATCCTTCTCTAGACTACTGGTTTTGACCTGGACAGAGGTGGCCTTCAATCATGGCCCTATTACTTATTTACTTACTTTTGGGGTATTTTTTGAGACAGGGTCTCACTGTGTTGTGCCGACTGGCCTTGAACCCACCAAGACCCTCATGTCTCAGGCTCCAGGGTGCACCATCACACCTGGCTATGGTCCCATTATTTAGAAGCTACTTGATATTGGTTAATTTTGTACTTACTCTGGCCCCAAGTTTCCAATTCTGTATAACAATACCAATAGGGCGTGAGGATTACATGCAATAAATAATTCAAGAGTCTGGCACAAAAAGGCTAATTCAAAATAACTTACAGCAAGAAAGACCTCAAAAAACCAAAAAAACCTTATAGCTTTCATTAAATTTGCCATGTGTATTATGTTGTTTTTTTAAAAAAAATATTGGGGGCCTGCCCCTTAGCTCAGTTCTTTAAGTGGCTGCTTCAACAAAGCAGTCAGGCTCAGGTTGCTGTGGTTCGATCCCCACAACTCAAGCCAGCCAAACCTGCCCTGAAGGCATTTGGAGTAAAAAAATTTTATTTATTTACTTGGTACAGGGTCTCACTACACAGCTTGGACTCATAGTGAACCTCCTGTCTCAGCCTCCCTAAAGCTGGGATTACAGGTATGTGTCACCAGGCCCGGTTTCTATTATATGTTATTTTAACCGGCAAGTCCCCTACAAAGTAAGGTCAAGGCCAGCCAGAAATACATAAGGAAACCTTGTTTCAAACAGACCAAAAAATCCCAAAAACTTTCTTCTAGAAAGGACAGAAACAGTTAAGCAGCGTGTGACCAGCAAGCCGGTAACCTATTTAACACTGTCAGGCCTGGCGCCACTGAGGAATTTCTCTCGCTGGGAAATCGGGCTCGGTTTGTTACCTGCCATGGTTAAATCATGCAGGAGAGAGCTGGAAAACACCTGGTATTAAGGGGACACGGACACCTCAAAACAGGTGGAGGGAGGGCGCGCGCACACGCGCCCCTGAAAGGTCCTTTCCAAGCGCCCTCTCGCCTGCATCTCTGTCAGCATGGTTCCAGACGACCCCCGCAGTGGTTCCTTTCTCTGGTCTTCCCTTCTCTCCCAGTCTAGACGTAATTCCCAGGGCCGCCTGCTATACGGACTACGTCCCACGAAAACTCCTCCTGCTCGCAGTGCCATGCATTTTCCCGCCCCCGACCACCTACCCGCGTGACCCTTCCCTCCATCGGCCCTGTCGCCGTCCCGCCCCCGACCACCTACCCGCGTGTCCCTTCCCTCCATCGGCCC
>NW_004524584.1:27687337-27694976 GCF_000260255.1 Octodon degus | reverse complement strand
CCCTGTCGCCGTCCCGCCCCCGACCACCTACCCGCGTGTCCCTTCCCTCCATCGGCCCCTGTCGCCGTCCCGCCCGCTCCCGAGCGCCGAAGCGCTCCCGTCCGCATGGCTCCCTACGTCTGTCCTCCGCTCACTCCCTGCCCAGGACTTCCCACGCTCGCCGCGTCCCTTTCTTCTCCAAGGGATGTTCTTAAGACACCGCATTCAGCAATGTGCCAAGCCCGAGAGCACTCCAGAGCTTCTTCGCAAACGACTAACTCTCTGAGTGACAAAGCAAATCTGCCTCCGCTTGCTCGGGACGCGCAGCCCCGGAGCGACGCGGGACCGGCCAGCCCAGCACGGCGGCGGCGAGGCGGGCCGGGCCCAGGCTCGGGCGGAACGCTCCGAAAGGCGCCTGCGGACCCGAGGCTGATCCGCCCGTCCCTCCGGAGCGCGGGAAGTGGGCTGCGCGCCTGGAGGCTACAGGGCCCGCCCGGGAAAGGGTTCGCGACCCTTCCAGGCCGCACGTGGCGGACCGGCCGCCGCCGAACTCGCTCGCGCAGGCGCAGAGCCACGCTTTGGCAGCCTCGGCTCCTACCACAGCAAACGCATCCCCGGCCGTTACCTTGAGGGCCTCGAGTCCCATAAGACGAGTCTTGCGTTCCTGGTCCTTGATAATGAGGAAAGGGCGCCCATATTCGTCGAAGGCAAGGGTCCCTACGGACGTCATGGTGTAGCCGCAAGACTTACTTTCCCGCACACCGGCGGCGACCACTCCCGAACTGAGAACCCGCCTTCCTCTCGCCGCCGGAAATGACAGTTTGCACATGCGCAGGGCAGGCAGTGCGAGACTTATTTCTCGGCCGCGACTAGTTTAACGCCCGACAGTACCTTCTGGAATTAGCCGTATTTCAAAACTTCCATCTTTCAAGAAACTGTGGGGGGGGATTTTGAAGAAGAGGGAGGAACTTTTAGTACTCACAAACCAAGAGTATCTAGAATTTATTCATCATTAAGGTTTAATTCCTGAGATTTTTTTGAGTGGTGGGTCCCAGCTAGGAGTTCCTTTATTTTGAAACCTTTTTTTCATTCTCCCACCCCGGCCCCGAATGGTAGAATCCACTTCCGTGTTCCGCTCTTGGGGAAATCTCGCGATGGAGGGAGGAGAAGGTGAGGCCGGAACGGTATGGCGGCTCCCTGAAGGCTTGGGAAGGGACTAGGGGACTGTGGCTGTGGGCTGTGCACGTGTGAGGCGGGCGTAACTCGAGGGTCTCGGGCAGCCTGGGTCACCGCGATCCGGCCTGCTGTGCGGGCTACCGTCTGGGGCGGGTCTTCAGGTCGTGCGCCCGGTGGCATGGGGGACTGCTGCGGGGTCCGGACGCACGCCGCCTGGACTGCGGTCACAGCCCGGCCGCTTCCTCGGCGCCCCTTCGGGGGTTGCTTAGGCTTTCGTGCCGCAGCTTTGTCGTCTGCAGAATTGGCTGTAATGACGGGCGTCCACTTACAGGGCTGCAGGGGGCCCGGGAGAAGGGCGCCTCATCGTTCACACTCAGCGCTTTAAGTGTTTGCTGAACCCTCATTTGCACCCGCAGTCTAGTAACGTGCGCAGGGTTATCCAGACCGTGGGGGCAAGTTGGCCTGCTGCTCCAGTCCCACATTTTTTTCTTTTCGTTTTGTCTTCGTGGCGGTACTGGGGATTGAACCGCGGACATTTGCGCTAAGCTACGTCTCTAGCCCTTTTTATAGTTTTCGATTTTAAGATGGGGTCGCTGAGTTGCCAAATGGTGATCCTGCTGCCTCAGTCTCCTGGAATGTGAAACTACAGGCTACAGGCGTGTGTCAGCGCAGGCGACTTTTATGTTTTTTTTTAAATATAGAGTCTTATTTTGTAGTCCGTGTGGTCAGGGATTTGCCTGTCTCAGCCACCTGTTGTATGGGCATGTGCCACCATTCCTGATTGCTGTCTCAACCCCTGAGTTGTGTGCCTCACAAAGATATTTTTTGGTAATCAAACTAGTTACTGTTTTACTTAGTCTTGTGAGTTTACAGCCTTCTTACTCCAATTGCTGTATTATTCCCAGCTTGGGCACTCCATAAGGTTGAAATGTTTATGAATTTTATTTAGCTTTGGGCTGAGAACCAAGAATTGAATTTGTCTTTGGATGATCGGTGGCCCATAACGGTCCGCGAATGTCTAGCTCACTGACTCACTAATTTAGAGTGAGTCTTCAAAAACATTTTATTTATTTTCCATTAAAGAGGGACTGGGGAGATGGCTCAGTGGAATAAGCGCTTCCCTGGCAAGTGCAAGGGCCTGAGTTCAATCCCAGGTTCCGCAAATTAAAAAAAAAAGAATATGTGGTTTTGATATGAATTGGTGCAGAGTAGTGAGGTACTGGCACGTGAGTCCAAGGACATTTTAGATTTTTTTTTTTAAATTGGTATGGGGGTCTCTCTATGCAGCTGGGACTCTTAGTGATCCTGTTTTATGTCTCCTCAGCGCTGGGATTACAGGTATGCACCACCAACACCAGATTTGGTGGCCAGCTCAGCGTGCCTAGGGGTGGGGGCTGGCGTGGCATGTGCTAGGGATCAAACCCTGCCCTGCGCTCGTGTAAGCAGGTGCTTAGTTCGCTGAGCTATCTCACTGGCCCCATTTTACATTTTGTAGTTGGGGCTTTTCTGCTTTGCTGAGTTCACCTTTCATTAAAAATGGCGAATCTTGCCAATCATTTTGCCCAGCTTGCAATGAAAATTAGAAAATGTCTAAAGGCCTCTTCTGTGTAGTTTCTTTTCTGTCAAAACACTGTGTGCTGGGTACTATGGCGCATGCCTGTAACCCCAGCGTGCTCGAGTCTGAGGCAGCAACATCACTGAGGCCAGCTGGGGCTACAAGGTGAGACCCCACCTCAAGAAACCAAAAGGAAAACCAAACCAAACCCCAAGAACACTGTATGTATGTGATTTTTCCTAATAGAGCAAAGATGATGCTAGATCAGAGTAAGGTTTCTTAAGGAACACATTCTATAGTGCTTAAAATAGTGTGCATATGCATGCACAGCATCTAGCCCTCAAATGTTGACTTGTGTCAAGTCACAGTCCTGAGGGGGCCAGTCCTTTAATCCTGCCTTTTCCAAAACTCTGAAATTGAGTAAGAGTGGCAGTTAACCTTGTGTTGTTTTTAACTTTCAGAAAGGGATTCCTAAGTAGTCAGTGGGAGCTACAGCTTTTATTTAATAGAATGGCTCACTGTTCCGGAGAGCACATCTGACAGAAGTCTCTGACCGTTTATGTCCATTGTAGTAAATCCTGCAAATCTAAACAGTGGCCCCTCAAAAGGATTTGTTGAAATACTCGATTTAAAGTTTGAATTTTCGGGGATTGCTATTTTGTGGTTCCACTTTCACGGATTCACTGTTTTGAGGATCAAAAAATATTAATCTATGGGGTTCGATCCCCGGCCTGCATGCTGGCCCCAGGAGTGCCCAGAGATGGTGATTGAGACTGGGCATGGTGGCGTGCTTGTAATCCCAGCACTTGGGAGGCCGAAAACAGGAGAATCACTGAAAGTCCTATCAGTGTAGTGAGACCCCGTAGACCCTGTACTAAGTACGTTTAAAAAAAGCTAAGTGATATAAAAAAATCTAAATTACTCATCATGGATTTTTCACTATAGTGGGATTTTTTGGTACTGTATAGTGTATGTATGTTGTTAAAATTACATACATTTATGAGTTTAGAAAATGGTTAAGAACATTAGAATTTTTTAAAAGTGGAAAAGGTTTATAAGAATGTGGAGTTTATAAAGCCTTTATAGTTACAAATATTAAACTATAACATTGCTACATCTGATTTTCCCCTATCATGGTGGGTGTGTGGAATGTAACCTCCGTGATAAGTGAGGGACCACTGTAGCTTCATTCCGTCCTTGTGTACACAAGAAAGCCCATGCATCCTGGTATTGAGGCCGCCTTCCTGTTAACATGCCACCGCTCAGTGTGTGTGTGGGGGTCCTCACCACGTGGCTGCAGTTCCCAGGCTTGTTGCTTCTGCCCCTGGCTCAATTCATCTCTGCCGGTACCCGCTGCCCCTCGTTGGGCTCAGCCTTTCCCCTCCCTCTCTGTGTGCTCCCCAGCGTCTAACACCTACAGGCTCGCTCGTGGAGCATTCCTCACAGCTGGCCGGTGTCGGCCTCAGTGGAAAGGTCCATGTTTCTGCAGGGGAGATTAGGATCACCTAACCTGTCAGTGCACAAAGGGGTTTAAAAAGTTCACATCCATTCAGTCATAAAAAGAAGTACACTACTGATACAAGCTCTAACATGGAGCTAGGTGCAGTGGGGGTGCTCCTGCAATCTCAGGTACGTGGGATGGTGAGGCAGGAGGATTGCAAATTTGAGCCTGCCCTTGAGGAGCAGCCCACTGAAACCGTGTCTCAATATAAAATTTTTAGGGGGCTGGGGATATAGCTCAGCAGCTTATGTGCCTGCCTGGCAAGCGCAAGGTCCTGAGTTCAATCCCCGCTATCGAAAAAAAAAAAAAAAAGCTCATCTTTAGGCCTGGCGAGATAGCTCAGTGATTTAAAGTGCCTGCTCAGGCAAGCTTAGGCAAGTGTGCAGGGATGGTGGTTCAATGCCTGGCATCACATGCTGCATCAGCCCCACACTCAGGGCAGACTGAGCTGGCCAAAAATAAAAACAAAAACTGAATTTTTAGGGAGGCCAAGGAGATGGCTCAGTAGAATAAACGCTTGCCTGGCAAGTGCAAGGCTCTGCGTTCAATCTCCAGTTCTGACAAAAAAAAAAAAAAAAAAAAAAAAGCTATAGAAAGGGCTGGGAAAGTAGCACAGAAGTGGAGCACCCGCAGTTCGGTGCCTAGTAACGTGTGTGCACACCCAAGCCTTGCGGACATGATGGTAAGTGGAAGAAGTTGGTCACAGAAGACCACGTGCAGTTTTCTTCCATTCCTCTAAGCTGAGAATTAGGGATGGCAGACAAAAAGGAAGTTGGCACTGCTTTAGCGCTGGGGTAAGGAGTTTGGGTGGGTGGGTGCTAGCTAGCCGAAGGCCAGGCTGCCTCTAGAGGTCATGAAAATGCTCTGAAGTCGGCAGTAGTCACCCATCTGAATATGAGGGTACGGAACTCTTGCATGTGCGTGCATTACACCTCAAGAAAGCTGAAGTGGAGCCCCTGTCCGAAACGATGTCCTGGGAAGGGTGACAGCAGTCAGCGGGTATTCCTTGGTCTCCCAGTCGTGGGCTAAGTGGTTTTTGTGTGTCAGTAATGAAAGTGGCATTGCTCAATCTTCTCAACATTTTCCAAATTGTAAAATACATAATTATTAATAACTATTGTGACTATAGTTATTTCTACACTTTGTTGGTGAGCAAGCCATGCCCGAGGCAAAGCTTCCCTGACCTAAGCTTTAGTTGTAAAGGGCTGGCTGAGGCTCTGCGATGCCATGGCGTGGGGCCCAAGTCCTCCCGGCGCTGCGTGCCACTGGTCCCCACAGGAAGGCTGCGTGTAAGGGTGGCCCCGCGCCATGGCGTCCCGTCAGACAGGCCCCGCCTGGCAGTGCTGGTCATTGCCAAGATGCTTTCAGACTTTTATGTCACGCGTCATTAACCGCCTTGTCCAAGCCTTATTTTACCTCTATTTCTAGCACTTGGGGGTTCACTGTGAGACCAGATTTTAAAAATTATCTTTTAGTGTATATTAATTTTGCACAATACTGGGTTTCATGTGGTCTTTTTTTTTTGGTTGACTGAAGCCACCCTGAGGGTGGGGCTGACGCGACACTTGCTGGTAATTGAGCTACGGGGGACCCACGGTCCCTTGCACCTGCGTAAGCAATCACTGCTAAGCTCTCTCACTGGCCCCCTGGTCCTTTTCATATATGCATGTGACGTGTTTTGATCACACCCTGTATCCTCCCTTGCATCCGCCTCATCTCTACTTTCAGCCTCCTCCTATTTTATTTATTTAGTACAGGGTGTTCAGGGTCTCACTATGTAGTTCAGACTTGCAGTGATTCTTCTGTTTTTAGCCTCCCAGGTGCTGCGATTACAGGCCCATGCCACCATGCCCAGTCTCAATTGCTGTCTAAGCGCATCCTGGGGGCGTGTCCAGCACAGCGTGCTGGGGATCGAACCCGGCCACTGCATTCTGCATAGGCAGGCGCTTTAGTCTGCTGAGCTGTCTTGCCGGCCCCCTCTTTTCTAATATAGACAGGAGATAATCTTTTTTTTTAAAAAAAGATTTCACATATTAGAGAAAATGTGATACTTGTCTCACTGAGTGCACTTTATTGTAACACTATTATTTCCGATTCCATCTGTTTTCCTACAAGTGACACAAGTTTGTTCTTTTGGTGGAGTGGTATTCCAGGGTCTATCTGTACCACATTTTCTTTTTCTTTTTTTTTTTTTCTTTTTGTTTTCCTTAGTTTCTTTTCTTTTTTTTCCCATAATTTTGAGAGATGTACCACATTTTCTTATCTGTCCATCTGCTGATGGGTGCTTGGGCTGGTCTGGTTCTTGGCTGCAGTGAGCACGGATGTGTGGGGTCCCTGCATTATGTGGACATTTGTTCCTCCAGGTCTATGCCAAGGACTGGGGTGGCTGGCTGGGCAGACTATATATCTAATTTTTTTTTTGTGTGTGTGTGTGTGTGTTTGTGTCTTCCACACTGATTTCACACCGATTTCCATAGTGGTGCTACTAACTTATATTCTCACCATCATTGCCGAAATGTTCCTCACGGACTGCTTTCCCCCACGTCCTCATCAGCATTTATTTTTGCATTGTTGACGATAGGCATTTGGACTGCATGAGATAGAATCTCAATGTAGTTTTAATTTGCATTTCCCTCCTGGCCGAAGATAATATTTTTTTCATACTTATTGGCTATTTGTACTTTTAAGGAGTTTCTGGGGCGGGTGTGGTGGCACATGCCTGTAATCCCAGCACCCAGGAGGCTGAGACAAGAGGATCACTGAGAGACCAAGGCCAGCCTGGGCTATACCATGAGTTCAAAACCAGCCTCAGCTACATAGACTCCATTTCAAAAAGACAAAAAATAACGTTTCTGTTCAGTTCATTTGCCCATCTATTGACTGGGCCCTTTTGTTTTGGTATGCATTCAAATTTTGCATTCTGTATGTATTGCAGATAATAATTTGAGTTAGAAGAAACCGGTTTCAAAACTCACTTTATGGCTCCCTGGTAGTCCAGAATAAAGCCGTGCTGAATGGGGGATGCCACAGGTGGGCCAGCTGCCCTGCACTGTGACCCGCTGCTCTGTGCCATTTTTGGAGGGTCCGTGTCCACATTTGTACCTCAGCAGAGCACTGGGTCACGCTGGTGCAGACAGAGAGGGGCTGGGGACTACACAGTCTGGTCTCTGCCAGCTGCACAGATGTGCATAAGGAGCTGGAGGTGTGAGTCAGCCGGTGCTGCGGAGGTGGGCAGTGTTCTCACAGGAGCCATTGTAAAGAAAGGGGGACAGGAGCGTGACCCCAGGAGATGGGGGATGCAAGCAGAGGTTGGCCCCGTGTCTATAAAGCAAGGGCTCTGCTCCCCCCTCAGAGCACCCTGGAGGGGGCCAGCTCTCCCCTCCAGCACAGTGTGCGCTGTCTCTGTCTCTGTCTCTGTCTCTGTCTCT
>NW_004524584.1:27658972-27687237 GCF_000260255.1 Octodon degus | reverse complement strand
CACACACACACACACACACACACACTGTTTTGCACCACAATGTGAGTGGCACCTCCCTCAAGTAGTTAGGACACACACGTGGTGGAGTGGGAAGGCCTGGGAGCGAAGCAGCGCCTGCGAAGTCTGCCCTTTTCCTTTCTCTTCTCCGTGGGTTCCGGGGCTCTAGGCCTAGCCCCACACTGCCAGGGCTGCTGGACCGCTGCCCCAGGGAGGATGGTCTGGTGCCTGTGGGGTTCAGCGTGACCCCAGTACGCTGTCAGGATGACTCACTGGCGTCCTTGCTGCGCTGTCTGCAGAGCAGCCCCGCTGTGCTGGCTGTCGTCTGTTTCAAGTCCAGGTCCTGTTCCCATCCCTGAGGGACACGTGAGCATCAGAGGAGGATGCAAGCGACGGCCTTCTCTCTGCAGTCAGTGACTGGCTCCGTGTGCTTTATTCCGTGCTGGTGATAGTGTTGAAGTGACTTAGTGCCTTTTCAATCTGCTTGCAGAAGAATCTCTATTACTATACTTATTTAAGAGTTTGATGAAACCAGATTTTTGTTTCTTCTGTTTCAAAATTGTGTTTCTGCCACTAAAGTACAGATGTCAGACCAATTTGATGTGGAATCCTTTCTACTAGAAATAGGGTAACAGACATTTTGGTTCTGAATACTGGGAATCGAATTAGGGACCTGGCTTTGCCAGGCAGGCGCTGTGCTGCTGAGCTGTTCCCCGGTGGTAATAGATGTTTTTCATACTTATTTATGTATGAGGCTTTCTTTCAGGATAAATCCTGAGGGGATTTGACTGACCTTATCAGATATAAAAGCTACGTTGCTTGTTATATAGGTCTTGCTTTGTCTTGGTCTTGACCCTCCAGCAGAGAAGTGTGGGAAAGGAGTAGAGAGGATAAAGCCATATTAATGTGCTGAGCTGTAAAAGGCTCAAATCAACAACTTCTTTTTTTTTTTTGGTGGAACTGGGGATTGAACTCAGGCCCTGGTGCTTGACAGGCAAGTGTTTATTCCACTGAGCCATCCCCCTGGCCAAGTCAACAACTTCTGTCATTGCCTGTCTTACGGAAAAGTCACTATTATGGACTACTGGACTATATTGGAATATTTTGCTGAATTCAGGCACCTACAATATTTAAATGACAATGGAATACACATCTCTGACAAAACTAAACAAAAAAGGATACAAATGATAGACCATTTCGTATCTGTATGTTCTAAAAATAGTTAAGATAGATACACAGCTGCATTCTCTTGGATCATTGAATAGAGAGATTTGTTCTTTTTTTTTTTGGTGGAACCGGGGATTGAGCTCAGGCCCTTGCGCTTGCCAGAGAAGCGCCCACTCCACTGAGCATCTCCCCGGCCCCCTGAGAGATTTGTTCTAATAGTGTTTGTGGACAGGATATCATGTCTGCATCTTGTACAATGAATAACTACTAAGACAACAATATGCAATGTATTGGTGAAACTGCTAGTAATGGGTTTTGAAACTGTCTCATTGCCATTTGTTTCTCAATAAAATTATTAAAAAAATGTGTGAGGCTTTCTTCATTCTAAATATAAAAATGCAGATTTTGTGGTTATAATTTGTACAAATGGACCTTGAATTAGTAATGTACTGGATTTTTTGTTCGTTTGGTTTTGGCTTTTTGAGACCGAGTCTTGCTGTATAGTTCAGGCTGGCCTTGAGCTCACAGTGTGGCGCACGCTGGTCTCCCGTTCATGGAGCTCCTTGAGCCTCAGCCCTGAGGCCTGGGGTGGCAGATGTGCCTCGTACCCAGCCATTAATATGCTGTCTTCTCAGGACGACTCCGAGACACACATACAATCAATGTGTTGGAAAGGAAAAAATTCACTCTTTAGCGGAGTGGGGGAATTTTCTTCAAATCATTTAAATTTTGTCAGTTGGGAACTCACTGGAATCTTACCTTGTGATTGTGACTGGCTTGGCTCAACCACCCTGCATAAAGCACCATCTGTCAGTCAGAGTTGCAAGAAACGTGCAGTCGGGTCCAGCGTGAGCCACCCCGCGTTCTGTTTGCTGTCATCCAGGTGCACCCCCAGGCGGGCGTCGAGAAGCGAGGCGGCCCGGGCCCGGTCTCTCTGCGCGGTCGGGAGCTGGCAGCGCGCAGCGCAGCCGCTGGGGGCTCTTGCTCACCGGTGTCGCGGGCGGTGCCCTGGTGGCCGTGTATGCAGTGGCCACGCCGTTTCTCACCCCGGCCCTCCGGAAGGTCTGTCTGCCTTTCGTTCCTGCAACTGCGAAGCAGATTGAAAATGTGCTGGAGATGCTGCGGGCCCGACGAGGCTCCCTGGTGGACATCGGCAGTGGCGACGGGCGCGTTGTGAGTGGCCCCAGAACCTCGGGACTCCGGGTTCAGAGTCGCTGAGACCTCACCTTCCGTTTCCTGTAATAGAGGCAAAGACCTGCCAGCTCAGTGTGACAGCTAGGGAAAGTGGTGGTTTCATTTTGTGTTCGTGTAGCTAAACTGTTGGGTTCATACCAGCGTCTGTATGCAATTCAGTTTTCTTAAATTTAATTTTTTCTTAAAGGAGAAGGTACTCTAAATATAGTAGGAAAAAAAAGAGCAATTCATTGCTCCTTATCAAACGTCTGTTCAGATTTGTGGGGCCGGCCAAATAGCTCAGTGGATTAAAGCCCCTGCTGTGCCGGCCCTGCCCCCGGGGTGCACTGAGACAGTGATTGAGACTGAGCGTGGTGGCGCGCCTGTAATCCCAGCTCTTGGGAGGCTGTAAACAGGAGGATCACTACGGGTCCATCTAGTAGCGAGACCCTGAACACCCTGTAGACCCTTCCCTAAAATTAGAAAAAAAAAATTGTGGACCTGTAGAGGTAGCATAATTAAAAGAACCATTTAGTCAGAGATTTGTTATTGGTACATTCCCTGTATTTATATATTTGGAATTTCCATGGGGTATTATAGAGTTAAAATGAGTAAGAGCCAGTGGTGAGCCCCCACTTAGCTGAAAGCAGGCATTTGGCAACTTTGCTTCATCTTCATTGCAATATATATATATATATTCCCAGTGCTATTAAGTATATTCTTTCTGTTTGACCATCACAACCCTCATCTGTTTTGCAATGAAACTGAATTTTTTTCTTTTTTTTTGTATTTTAGGCCCCTGCACCTGCTTGCAGGTACTTTAATCTGGCTGGCCCTGAAACGATGAATTTCTTTTTCTTTTTCTTTTCTCTTTTTTCTTTTTTTTGCGGTACCGGGGATTGAACTCAG
Organism: Octodon degus; assembly: GCF_000260255.1. Taxonomy (NCBI): domain Eukaryota; kingdom Metazoa; phylum Chordata; class Mammalia; order Rodentia; family Octodontidae; genus Octodon; species Octodon degus. The sequence goes on along the minus strand of NW_004524584.1, from coordinate 27,683,991 downwards.
AATCCTGCTCTTGCCAGGCAAGTGCTTATTCTACTGAGTTGTCTTCCCGGCCTTGAAACTATGAATGTCTTAAGCAGTACTTCCCACTCCATTCTTTCCCCTAGTTCAGGCAACCATTAGTGTCTATTTTTAGTAAATTGGGAGATGTATATATTAATTGGGTGGAAAGTTGAAGTGCTCTATTTGAATCCTTTGCATACTTGAGTGTACCTTCTGGCTTCTCTCGGCCCTGTATCTGGATGGTTATGTTTGGGGGACAGCCCAGGCTGGGGGCCAGGCAGATGGGTCGCGGGACCCAGGACCACTGGGCTTCCCTCCCATCATCACAAGGCTGGTGGGGGCCTGTGGGCTTTGCTCAGATGCATTCCATTTTGCTTTTACCTGTTTTCAAGTTGGCAGACACGTCATTCAGTTCTAAGGAATGTGCAGCTGCTTGCAGGTTCTCGCTGGCAGGTTTTTCTGAGACACAGTTTCCCTATGTAGTCAGGCTGGCCTCGAGCTCACGGACATCCTCCTGTCTCAGGCTCCTGAGGGCTGCGGTTAAGGCGTGCACCACCATCCCTGGCCTGGTGGGAGGATGTGGCGGACTTTCAGCAAGTCCTTGTGAGGCCTGTCAGGTGCTAGCCAAACTGGAATTACCTCTGCAGCTGTGCAAAGCAATTGCAAATTCACTTCAGAACTCGAGGTGAAGTCTGTGACTAATGGCTGGGCCAGCGCCTTGTCCATGAGCCATCTTCCTTTGGACAGCATGCATTTTAAAATGTGTATCCGTGTAGACTGGTGCAACCACTTTGGAAATCAGTCTGGAGATTCTTTAAAAAAAAGCTAGGATTAGAGGAACCACATAGCCCAGCTATTCCCTTTCTGAATGTTTTCCAAGAAAACATCATACCACAGTGATATATGTGCGCCCATGTTTATAGCAGCACAGTTTGTTATAGTAAAAATCTTGGAAACAACCAAAATACTCAAAAACTGAGGAATGGATAAAGAAAGATGAGGCATTTTTTAACTACTAAGCTATAAGAAAGGATAAACTTGAGACACTTATAGGGAAATGGATGTGACTTGAGTCCATAATTATAAGTGAAATAAATCAGACTTGCATAGGTAAACATTATATTGTCTCCCTGGTGTAAGAAGCTGGAAGTGTAAATAAGACCCAAAATATATGATAAATAGGAGATAGGAAGAAAATGCTCAAGAGGAGAGAGGAACTGGAATGGGAGGGGAGGAGAAAAGAAGGAAGGGAAAAGGAAAAATACATTTAAATAACAGGAGAGTTTAGAGACACTACTAATTTCAATTATCTCATTGAAAGGAAAGATACAAGTCTATATTGCTTGATCGATTTTTCTTTTGTTTTAGTATTCTAGGGAAGGGTCTACAGGCTGTTCAGGGTCTTACTACTAGATTGGACTCGTAGTGATCCTCCTGTTTACAGCCTCCCAAGAGCTGGGATTATAGGCACATGCCACCACACCCAGTCTCAGTTGCTGTCTCAGTACGCCCTGGGGGGGCGGGGCATGGCAGGCCCTGGGGACTGAACACTGGGCCTTGAACCTGCTTGCAGGTGCTTTAATCCACTGAGCTATTTGCCCAGCCCTTGATTTTTCATACCTATATCTTGTATTATGAGTAACTACTTTTAAGATAGTAATGTGCAGGGTACTGAACACTATTGCTTTCTTGCAGTTTTGTTTTGAAATTTTATACCATTGTTTTTATTGTTTATTCTTTTAAAAGATAAAGAAAAAATGTGATTTTTAATGGGATGTATTACGATTATAAACTATAGATAGGAAGTACACACACTACTTGACTGTGTAAATTGATTTTTCTTCTTTTGGTACATCTTGGCCCCTCTTCAGGTGATAGCGGCTGCGAAGGAGGGATTCACAGCGGTCGGTTATGAATTGAATCCCTGGCTGGTGTGGTACTCCAGGTACCGGGCTTGGAGAGAAGGTGTTCATGGCTCAGCCACGTTTTATATTTCAGATTTGTGGAAGGTATGTAAGACAGAGAATGGTCCTAGTAATAGTCATCAAAATTTTTATTATCCATGAAAATTGAAAGTTTTGTTAAAAGAAAAATTTAGAATCCACATGAATACTTTGCCTTGGTGAAATGTGTTCACGTTTTTAGCCTCACAGGTTTTGCAGACGGGTTCAACTCTAAAGCTTAGAGCTTTGGATATGAGAAGAAGTCCATGGTGTCGAACCTGTGGCACGGGTTCCACAGCAGGCTGCTTGTACCATTGAAAGCCCTAAGAGGTTCACTGTCGCTGTGATAGGTCACGTGAATCACATGAAGTTATTTACTAAGTTAAAGTGTTCTGATTTGGTTTGTTACGAAATAACGAGGTTTTACATCCCCCTGGGGATCTGGGTTCTCCTTGAGGTGTATTCGCCTCTGCCTTGTGCACCTTTGCATGTTCAGATAGAGGCCAGGATGGGGGTGGTCTTAGTTACCTCTTTACTCGTTGCTGGGACAAATACCTGACACTCAAAATGAAGGAAGGCAAGGGTTATTTCGCTCACAGTTACTGTCCGTGTTCCGCTGGCTCCAAGGCCAACGACAGCAGTTCCGAAGTGGTGCGGCTCTGAAGACCAAGCTCCTCTGAAGACTGGGACTTCTCCACCCAAGTGGGGCAGGGCTGCGCCCCGGCCCCAGCGGAGCTGATTCAGCCGAGTTGACACAATGTATCACCTATCACAGGGCTAGGAAAAGAAAGTGCCCCCTAACCAGGCCATCCTGGTCTTTCAAAGTGTGAGGCACTTCAGGATTTCTTGTGCTTTCGAAAGCCCCGTAAGTTTGCTTTAGCAATGCTCCATAATGTGTGTTTTTCTTAAATAAGAATTTCCCGCTGTAATATTGTCATCAGTAGCTTATAAAAATTCACTTGAGTTTTGCTTGCGTTGTTCTTCATGCAGTATATAACCAAATGATCTCCGTATAGAGTAAATAAGACTTTTATTGGGCAATAAGAATTGTAATGGGCACAACACTTTCCCCCCACTTTTTCAACTGTTAAAAGACCATTTGACGGCACTTCTCATGTAGTACTTAGAGCAGAAGAGAAGATTAAAAGTCTAAGGATGGTGCAGTATAAAACTGGTGCTTCTGAAAAACTAAACACAGGTGGCTTTGAAGTTTTTGATTTTTGAGAAAGGGTCTTACTGTATATTCTAGGCTGGCCTTGAATTCACTAAGTAGTATAGGTTGGCTCTGAACTCACAGGGATCCTCCTGCCCCAGCCTCTCCAGTGCTGGATTACAGGCATGCCTGCCATGCCCAGCTTCGCTGTGTGTCTTTACTACGCTGCTTCTTTGTGTGTGGAGTGGAGTGGCCAACGGGTGTTGCTGACCTTTCTGACACAGGGTCCCTGGGGTGGACCCTGCTTGGAGTCCCTGAGTGGATGAGCTGAGTTACAGGAAGGAATCTGGAAAATTTAAAGCATGGGACTAGTACGAAGGGCAGTGTGAACACAGCATTCGTTCTGGGTGTTTCTAAAAGCCACACTGGCAAATGAGAACTGGCTGCCTGCTTCTGTGAGCCAAGGCAGGGCAAAGCCTGAGATTTTAGAATAACTTCTTGTTGCTTCCCTCTTGCCCAGGTGTCCTTTTCACAGTACTCGAACGTGGTCATCTTTGGAGTGCCTCAGATGGTGAGTGTGACCGCTTCCGGGACCCCACGCACTGCCGTCACCTCTCTCACACCCACAGGTTGCCCCCTTCTGCACCTCTTCTTGGCAAATGGGGCTGCCAGGCCTCTGGGAACTGGGTCTTTAGTTGAGTGGTTTAATGTGTACTTCAGGGTCTGGCGAGCTCCGTCATAAAAGATCCAGTCCTGCTTCTGAACTTTTGTTTCAGATAGAAATCTTAACGATCTCTCTGAGCTTTAAAAACTCTGATTCGAACAAAACTGCTTTATGAGGTCCTGGTGGTTGGCGATTTTCACAACGGCTCACTTCTCCGCAACCAAGCCACCCGGGGAAGTTAATGGGATGCTCCCTTTCAGTTCGTCCTCCAATTCTACAGGAAGATAATTTTCAGGGTGGATAAGCATTGGCTAGTTTCAATTTACCTCAATTGACTGATTTGCTGAACAGCTAAATATTGAACTTTGATGATACACTTCCACAAGTGAAAATACCTTGGAATTGTGCTGGAAGTGGTCCCTCTCGCCTATGGCAGGATGGGCAGGGTCGGATGCTTCCGCCATAAGTGCTGGCTTACAGAGCAGAGGAAGAAACCCCTTTGTACTTTGCACCCTCTAGAATTGTTGCTATAGGAATGGTGATGGAATTCGCTGTTTGTGTAACGCTAGGACGGGACTGATACAGAGAAGACAGCTCGCTGCCTTTACAGAAGGGAACTTCCTTGTTCGTTGTGTTATTCGTACCTCAATTTTTATGTGAGCTGTTTCAGAGCTTGGAGATTCATTCTTATTAGGAACTTCATTGTGTTTCTACTTTCTTTATTTCTCTTTGATTGTTTGTTTTTTTTTTTAAATTTTTTTTTGATTGTTAGGTTTTTTGAAACAGGGTCTTGCTGTGTAGTTCAAGCTGCTCTTTTTTTTTTTAAATTTTATTTATTTATTTATTTGTGTGTGTGTGTGTGTGTGTGTGTGTGTGTGTGGCCAGCTCAGCCCACCAGGGGGCGGGGCTGGCTGGCATGTGATGCTGGGGGATTGAACCGCAGTCCCTGTGCTTTGCTAAGCTTGTTCTAAGTAGGTGCTTTAGACCACTGAGCCATCTCACCAGCCCCTTCAAGCTGCTCTTGAACTCCCTGTATAGCCCAGCTGGTGTTGGACAGGCAGGGATCTTTTTATTTTTTATTTTTGGCTAATCTTTAGTGGCTGGCTGGCTCAGCCCACCCTGAGGGTGGGACTGGCATGGCATGTGGTGCCAGGGATCGAACTGAGGTCCCCTGTGCCTGCCTAAGCTTGCCTCAGCAAGCACTTAGACCACTGAGCTATCTTGCTGGCCTAAGGCATTGATCTTAGCCTTCTGACTGCTGGGTTTACAGATGTGACCACCATATTTTCTTTAATTGTTTAATAATAGTTAGAAATGCTTTTATTGTGTGTTCTTGGAAGTGAAGGTATTCTACCTATGTGTTGGTAATTCTCACTGTACCTGAGATTCAGATCAAACTCAGGCATCTGTTTTGGTCTAGAAGTGAAAACACTCAGAATGTACTGATCCTCAGTTTGGACAGCTGGAGTCATAGAATTGACGTGGAAGTTTGGTGATAATTTACTGCAAATTTTGGTGTTTGCTTTCCTTCTAACATGGAACAGTTAGGTTTTTTTTTTTTTTTTTTTTTTTTTTGTCTTTTTGAGACAGGGTCTTACTATGCAATTCAGGCTGGCCTTAAGCTCACTTTGTAGCCCAGGCTGGTCATAAACTCACAAGGGTCCTCCTGCCTCTGCCTTTCAAGTGCAGGATTACAGACATGTGTCACTATGCCGAGCCTCAGTTAGTGTTTGAGACAGGACATTTTCACTGGAGTTCCATGCATTGTTTAAACAGAAAGCTCATGTTTCCTGGGAATTCTGCCCTGAGAGGCCAGAGGCTAAGCCAGGTATAGGTTAGAAGCCAGAGCTGCCAGAGCTGTTGGGCCATGGCCTTTGCTAAAGCCTGCTGCTTCCTTGCGGCCCTCAGCGTAGACCAAGTTGATTTCACCTTATGCACTCAGAGGCGGCAGGAGTCTTATGATTCTGTAAGTGCTTTTGGGTCCTGAACCATTCTCCTGAACTGAGGTGCTCAGAGGATGTCCCTAGCGCAGGGCATTGGGGAGCAGCTGCTGTTCACAGAGCTGCAGACCCCGCCACTATGTGCATGTCCCACGTGGGGCAGGAGAAGGCTGTGCTGTGCTCGCGAAGGCCCTGGTCAGCTCCATCAAGCAGTGCACAGTGCGGGGGAGGCGGGGCTTGCCTCTGGGCCATGTGACCCTGCGAGTCTGTCTCTGGGTTGCACAGTGCCCCTAGAGGTGCCCGCCCTTTGGCAGCTGGTACTGTCCACTTGCGGCCATGCTTCTGCCACTAGACCAGTTGTTCCTGATACCTGTGGAGCCAGCGCTAGGGAGCCGGCCTGTGAGTGCCGTGAGCATCTAACATCACAGGACAGGATCCCGTTTGGCTCTGCAGTGCTGCTACAGGGCTGCAGACACTCCATTATATGAGCCCCTTTTCAGAATGCAGGACAGAGCAGTCATGGCCTGGCAGAAACCTTGCTGTGACTTCTCACCGTACCTTGACAATTTTATGCCTGCATGCCTGTGCTTGTCTGGACTTCGCTGCCTGAAGCCTGGGCTGTCCCTGATCACTCACAGGTGTGACACCTGTCTTCTGTGTCACGTCATCCCTTGTCACCCAAGGAGGTGGACTCCAGGACCGTCTTCCTCTTATGCAGCACCCACCCCATCCAGCTAGCTGACGCCGCCGCGTGCCGGGTGCACCAGCCCCAGCTGCAGGTGTGAATCCCTCCGGCGCTGGGTCACCTGAGCTCCAGGAGTGCCTCGCTGGGCACAGAGTACTCAGTCAGTAAACCCCAGTGAGCAAGTGAAGAAGGCGTGACCAGACTGCTTGTGCTTTCCCAGAAGGCTATTAACTTTTTAATAATTGTATAGCCTCTGAGAACAGCCAGTTTAATTTTAGTTGTGGATTCTGTTAGGAACGGAAGAGGAGGTGTGCAGGAGGTGTGCGTGTTGGGTCTCAGGAGCAGTAAGTGAGTCAGGCTGACGGAGGAGGGACAGTCAGAGGGGAAAATGTGATTGTGAAGATCCATGGCCTCTGTGGGGCAGCTGCCCTGACAGGAGAGCAGAAGCACGCGTGACTGAGCAAGGTCCCTTCTGGGACTGAAGGACTAAGGAGGCTGGGCTGAGTAGGGTCCTGGGCCACCTGGCAGCAGTGTCCCTATGTGTGTGCGTCAGGTTATGAGCCTTGTGGAGCTCCAGGCAACTCGTGTCCAACTGGTGTCGAGGCTTGGACCAGGATGGGTGGGCTGGCAAGATGAGCTGGGGGTGGGGGGAGGGAGCGAGAGACACAGAGAGACAGAGAGAGACACAGAGACACAGAGAGACAGAGAGAGACACAGAGACAGAGACACAGAGAGACAGAGAGACACAGAGAGATGCAAAGAGAAAGAAAGAGACACACAGAGAGAGAGAGAGACACAGAGATGCAAAGAGAAAGAAAGAGACAGAGAGAGACACAGAGAGACACAGAGAGACAGAGACAGAGAGACAGAGAAAGACACAGAGAGATGCAAAGAGAAAGAAAGAGACACAGAAAGACAGAGAGAGACACAGAGAGACAGAGAGAGACACAGAGAGACAGAGAGAGAAAGAGACACAGAGAGAGAGAGACAGAGAGAGACACAGAGAAATGCAAAGAGGAAGAAAGAGACACAGAGAGAGACAGAGAGACAGAGAGAGACACAGAGAGACAGAGACACAGAGAGACAGAGAGACAGAGAGAGACACAGAGACAGAGAGAGACAGAGAGAGACACAGAGAGAAAGAAAGAGACACAGAGAGAAAGACAGAGACACAGAGACAGACATAAACAGACAGAGACACAGAGAGAGAGAAATGCCCAGAGCTGTCGTGAGCTGAGACAGGCAAAATGCGAAGTTAAGGAGGAGTTAGGCCCGGGAATGTGGCGCAGCGGTGGAGCGTTTGTCTAATGCAGTGCGTATGCACACGACTCCAGGCTCAGCCTCTCCCGGAGTTGGGTGATCTGTCTCATGCCTTTGAGCCAGTTGTAACTTGTGTTTAAAGTTCTGAAGCTATAATTAGAATATGATGAGTTCGTGTCACTTTGAAACCTATAATTGTATGAATAATTTTGAATTCCATTAGGCAGGCATGACACACCACTGCTTCTCTTTGTATATATCAAGAATCAGATTCATTGCATATTTATGTATAATTTAGTCAGTTAATTTATGATTGAAATGGCTCCTTTCATTTTTAGCTTTATCTTGACTTAGCACATGACAATCATTTGGAAATGAAACTCTAAAAGGGAAAATAATAATGGTAATATGAATAAGTTTACAATTATTCTTTTTATGAACAAAATTACCATGAGAAACTTCTGATATTTTGGAAGAACACACATTTTCTCATTCTTTCCTTAATTTTCCCCTCAAGGAATAATGCTTTTTTTTTTTTTTAAAGAATCTTTTACTGGCTGTTAAAAGAATACAAATTTTCTATCCACCAAATTAACCTTTGTTCCCTTGGTATTGACTGTAATGATAAATTAGAATTTGGGCTCTTGATATTAAGGTACACCATTGCTGTTGAGACAGAAAAAATGCTGCCTGTAAGAAATCTAAGATACTGTCCATTGCATGTTGTATTCTGATTTCAGAGATACTAAAAGTGTGTCCTAAATATATGAGGCAGGGTACGGTGAAGTAGTTATGTAGGTAAATAATCTAATGCTTCTTCTTATTCCTTATTGCTGTAGCATGACCTTAGTCAGCTAACTGCAAGCCGATACAACGGCATATTTTAGAACTGATAGCAGAAGGTCTTACTGCAACTGCTGCGAGTGCGTCTCTCTGTGGCAGGGGCTGCCTGGTGATGTGGCCGTGCCCCGCAGTGATCGTATGCTCGGGGAGGGACACTGAGGGACGCAGAGCGCTCGAAGGGCTTCACTCCCTTCCTCACTCGTCATCTGTTGCCTCCACAGATGCCACAGCTGGAGAGGAAACTCGAACTCGAACTCGCGGGTGACGCGCGCGTCATTGCCTGCCGCTTTCCCTTCCCGCACTGGACGCCGGCCCACGTCACTGGGGACGGAGTGGACACCGTGTGGGCTTACGACGCGAGCACTTTCAGGGGCAGGGAGAAGAGGCCCTGAGACCAGGTCTTCAGTGGTCACTGAGATGCACTGGTGCGGATTGAAATCACTGTTTCTGTCCTTAACTTTCGGAGGAAACAAACAGAAGTTAAGGAAAACAGGCAAATTTAAAATCCACTGCTAATGGAATATTTTCAGAAAAAAGTGCGTTCTGCCCTTTGATGTCCTAGGGGTGGGAAGCCGTCTGCAGCTTTCTACCTCGTAAACAGTGCGGCCCAATGCCACTGATGAGGAGACAGTCTTTAGAGAGTGTATAGATTGGCCAGAGTTTTAGTTTCCTGTCACTTTCTTCATACTTAAGATTTACCTTTTCTTTACGGAAAAATTAACTTTCTTGAGGATTCAGGGAGGTGTTTACATTGATAGCATTTATTGGACATCATTTGCTCCAAGATTAGTAGGCTGCTACATGCTGTGGAGCCTAACGTGTATATTTGAGTAGGTGTTTATATGTGTGCAAAGGGGTGTGCGTAGACATGCGTTTTGACATTTCTGGGGTGTGACGGACCTCCAGCTGCAGGTGTCTCATAGCTGTAACTGGCAGTGCGTCCACCTTGGTGTGGTTCTATGTTACACCATTTAGAGAGGTGTCATGGTATGAGGGCGTAGCTGGCAATGGCTAGGGAGTGAGGCAAGCCCATGTGAAAGCACATGCCCATGATGGCCTTCGGGGGGCTGAGGCGGGAGGGTCACAGGCGTGAGGCCGGCTTGGCAGCTCGGGAGGGAGGTGCAGCTCAGCGTGCAAGTGCTCCTCTAGGTCCAGGGTTCAATCCCTACTTCTCTCCCAAAAGAAAAGAAAGGAAAGAAGCAAGAAAGAATAAAATGAATGACGGTGAGCCCTGACTCGAGCCTGTTGTGTGGTCTCGGCCTTGCCATCCCCAGGGGACTCGGACAGTGGCTTCTCTCTCCCGGCCTCGGCTTCCTGAGCAGCCCCACCCGCTCCAGAGTCAGAGTCAGGAAACACTGTATGGGAAACTGGGCACCAGTTTTTAAAGCTCACAGTACATAGTCTTTGGTGTGTAAAATGGTATTTTGTTTATTTTACACAGTAAAGAAAACTTAATTGAGGAAGTTGGAAGTTGCAGATTATTTCTGCTAGTCACCTTTTTATCTTACGAGAGCAGCCATTTATTTTTTTATTTTTAAAGAATACAGAATAGTGATTTAAAAAAAAAAAAAACAAAAAACATTAGAAACGATACAAGAAGGCCAGCCAAATAGCTCAGCAGATTAAAGTGCTTGCAAGCAGGTGCCGAGGCCGGAGGTTCAATCCCTGGGCCTGCATGCCCCGCACTCCAGGGTGTGCTGAGTCAGCAATTGAGACCGGGCGTGGTGCGTGCGCATGTAATCCCAGCTCTTGGGAGGCTGTAAACAGGCGGATCACTACGAGTCTGATGTAGTAGTGAGACCCTGAACACCCTCTAGACCCTTCCCTTAAAAATAAAAAAAGACACAAGATTTCACTAAATATAGTAGTAAGGATTCAACAGTTGTTGCTGTATTGCATGACGCTATCTTCAGATTCGTTGTTCAGATTACCAGATATAAATGTGTAAGATTAGTTTAAAACAAAACAAAACAATAACATGGGGCCGTGGAGATGGCTCCGTGGAGTAAGCGCAAGGGCCTGAGTTCAATCCTGGTTCACCAACAAAACAAAACCAAACAAAAAAATAGCAAAGAAGTTACAAGAAATTCAAAAGAGGACAAAAAAAAAAAAAAAAAAAAAAAAAAAAAAAAAAAATCAGTTAAAAAAAAAAAAGCATTAACTGATCCTTTCAAAAGACCAGCAAGATTGACAATGCAATTATCCAAACTCTTCTGCATCTATGCCTGTATTTTTCCCCTTCTTTCCTTTGTCTTTTCCCTCATCCCAGTTTTTCCTTCCCAATGAACAATTTCTTTACCTTTCACAGTATCTGCTGTACCTTTTAGATTTTCATTACTCTTTCAGGTTCTCACACTAGGGAGATAATATGACGTTTGCACACGTGGGTCTGATTTATTTCACTTACCAATATAGTCTCTAGCTGCATCCATTTACCTACAAAAGGCTCAAATTTATCTTTTTTAAATAGCTGAATGATACTTCATTGTGTAAAACTTTTTTTTTTTTTTGCTCCTTGAATGCCTTCAGGGCACTTTTGCATGGCTGGAGTGTTGTGGGGATCGAACTACAGCAAACTGAGGCTGCCAGCATTGTGGAAGCAGCCACTTAAAGAACTGAGCTAGGGCTGGGCCCCCATCCATTGTGTAAAACTACCGTATCTTTTTTATCCATTCCTCAACTGATGGGCATTTGGGCTGTTGCCTCGTGGCGCCCAGGGTGTAAGCCTTGTGCTCCCAGCTGTGCCAGGCGGGCCTCCGCAGACCTTGGCAGGTTCTAGTGTTCAGACTCCCTCAAAGGTTGAGTGCTGCCAAGTACGGTGAAACCAGTTTTAAAGATTTAGCAGTGAAGTGCTCTTTCAGATATGCCAGGTGTGTTTGCCGTCACTGGGAGATGGTGTATACATGGCAAGTCGTAGCAAACAACAGCAGAAATGCAAGATTCTTGGCACTTAAGTTACCTAGCTGGGTGCTGTCCTTCTGCCGAAGAACTTTCCCTGGTGGCCAAAGCCGTGAGTCTCTGGCTGGCAAGAAAGAAGCCTTCTGAAGTGCAGGAGTCTGGTACACGTGGGGTTTGGCAGGTGTTCTGAGTTCTCCACGGCTGATCTTGCCCTGGCTGACGCACTAGGGGAGCGACCTCTTTTCCATCATGAGCCCAGGACAGGAGTGTGCTTACATCTCAGCGGACAGTACACCAACAGGAAACGCGCCCATTGGTTGTGGTATTAGGGGAGCGACCTCTTTTCCATCATGGAGCCCAGGACAGGAGTGTGCTTACATCTCAGCGGACAGTACACCAACAGGAAACGCGCCCATTGGTTGTGCGTCTTACTGCCCTTGGAGCCATCCCTGACCTAGTGTGCCCAGGGCTTCACGAAGATGTCTCTAGTCATTGGAGCTGTGGTGGTGGCATGTCCTCGCCCAGCTGGGCAGGAAGAGCCACAGGCCTCTGACCCAGCAGCCTGTCCTGGAGCTGGGGATGTTTACGGGCCCTGAAGATGGTGTAAACTTGCTTGCCGCCTGCCTTACAGCCGTTCTCCCTGTCTTGCTAGCAGAATCTCCAGTTTTTCAGGCGTCCAGCATGGGTGTGTTCAGGGGAGATGGGCCTGACCCTTTGTTTAGCCACCTCCCTGTTTGCCGTGGGTGCCAGGGTGGCTGGTTGGCAGTGGGCACGTGGGCAGCTGCTGCTATGCTGCTGAGAATTGAAGTGTGTTCTCCAGGAAGTGTTTTTGTTGCTAGGAGACACGCTCAAGGAGCACGTGGCCTTCCTGGGTTTGGATGTGCTCTGTACCGGATGCTTTAGCACCCACTCTATAGCCGTGAGGGAATGCAGAGAGGAAGCTGAGAAGCTGACACATGGAGCGGACAGGAGGCCTCCGACCCTGAGGCCCCCTCTTTCAGGACATCACTGTTAGTGAAGCAGTATACTCGTGGTGTTTCGAGTTGCTGTTCCATGGGTGTCATGAAGGTAGGAGAGTTGCAAGGCTGGACTGGGTAGAGAGGGAGCTGGCGGCGTGGAGAGGCAGCTCCCCAGGAGGCCTCTGTGCCGCCCTGGGCAAGGGCTGGAGGAGGCAGCACTTGCTAGCAAGGCTGGGAGGGCTGACCGGAGAGTGTGAGGCGGGGGGACCAGGGCCAGGGGCCATTCAGAACTGGTGTTGGGGAGTCGTACAAGTCAGGGGGGCTGTGACACTGGGCCTGGCACTTGCAGGTGAACAAATGCCTCCTTAGGGACACCAGTCACCTGGGAGGGCATCTTGTTCCTGGGGCCACGGGAGAATCACGTAGCGCCAGCCGTGGCCCTGCCGCACAGTGCTCTGGGCACTGGAGAGAAAGTGGCGTGAGCCTTTGGACTGCCCCTTGCGCTTCTTGACGCTGAGGAGCTGGTCACTCAGAAGAAGCAACAGCCCGCTCTGCTAGTTATGTTCCAGCCCTGGCGCATGTCCCAGTGCTCGTGAGGAAGGGCTTGGTGCTCTTGGCTACATGCACTCCAGAAGTGCCCCTGGGCCCCTGGGGGCTGCCGGGCTGCAGCTGGCAGAGCTCTTACATGGGGAGCTGTCCCGGGAGGAGACTCGTGGGGCCCTGCTCCTGCCTCCCGTGGTCTTTCCCCACACTAACAATGGCTTTAATGGATTATATTTAAAAACAGAATGAAATAGAAAAGAGAACAGAAGAAGCCACGTGGATAAATGGAAAGGAAGCCTGGAGGTTTTGAAGACATATTCCCAGAGGACAGTGATAGAGGCTGTAACTGTCACCTTTAGGCTAGAGGATGTTTAAAGGCAGTGTGACAGGGCGTGTAAATATTTAGGGCTGTCATGGGTGTTGGCTCCAAGAGAAGTCTGCGTGGCTCAGTGGGTTCAGTCCATGGGTGCCGTGCACTCCACGGCAGAACTAGCGTGGCAGAAGAGAAAAGCTGCTCAATCCAGGGCAGCCACAAAGCAGAGCGGGCAGGAGCGGAGACCAGAATCCGCCTTTGCAGGTCACATTCCAGGACTGCCTCCTCGCGGCACCAGCAGCTACCAGCGTCATCAGCAGGCGGGTCCCGAGTCCATCGGTGAGTACAGCACCCCACGATCCGGTCACCCTCCACACACTGAGACTTGGGGGGACTCATTAGACCTGAAACAGCACCATGTAGAGGAAAGTGCCAGGGAATCTTAATTACTTCACTTGCAGCGCTGAGACAAAAGCCCCGACCCCAGAGTTAAAGGGCAAGTGGCTTATTTAGCTCATGGCTTGCAGATGTGCTAGCTGTCTCCAAGGCAGGGTGGCACGTGGCAGCCACAGTTCACAGTGGCAGGACATAGCAAAAGCAGCAGTGGAGATGGGGGAGACGAGGCTCTTTCTGACCCTTACGTTACATTCAGTCTACCAGGATCAGAGTGGTGCAAGCACTGGTCCTGGTCAGTGGACTGGTCCACAAATCACCCACCCCTAATCCCAGCAACCTTAATCCTAGCATTGAGCCATGAATCAGCCATACACTCTGGATTCAGCCAGCTCTGAAAAAGCCTTATTTCAAACTGCATGAGGCTTTGAGGGCACATCTACACTTGATCTTAGCCAAAAGGCCGAGAAGCGATTGGGGGAAGGAGGGAAGGCACAAAAAAGGGTTCTGTGTGCTGTTTCCCCCGTCATCCTAGGGAGATGATACTGTCCCCATTTTTTTTTTTTAAATTTAAGTCCAAGGGGCTGGGGAGATAGCTCAGTGGTATAAGCACCTGCCTGGCAGGCACAAGGACCGAGTTCAATGCCTGGTACTGCATGCCATGCTGGCCCTGAGACCAGGTGTGGTAGTTACGCCTGTAATCCCAGTAGCTCAGCGGATTAAAGCACCTGCAAGCAGGCACAGGGGCCAGGGGTTTGATCCTAGGCCTGAATGCTGAGATGGCAATTGAGACTGGGCGTGGTGGCCCGCGCTTGTAATCCCAGCTCTTGGGATGCTGTAAACAGGTGGATCACTATAAGTCTGATCTAATAGTGAGACCCTGAACACCCTTCCCTAAAAAATACAAAAAGAAAAAATCTCAGCATTGAGGAGGCTGAGACTGGAGGATCATTATAAGTCTGAACTGCATAGCAAGACCCTGTATCCAATAAATAAATAAATAAATAACATAAATAAATAAATTTAAGTCCAGGGAGAGTCCTTGCTATCTTGCTCAGAGTCCCAGCCTGTCATAAGAGGGATTTTTTTTTTTTGGGGGGGGGGCTGGCTCAGGCTGCCTTTAAGGGCAGGTCTGGTGAGGCATGAGGAACTAGGGATCAAACCATGGTATCCTGCACCTGACTGCGTTTGCATAAGCGGGCACTTGAACAACTGATTTAACCAGCAGGCCCCCTTAGCCCATCATGAGAATGTGAGATTTTTGTTGTTGTATTTGTTTGCTTCACTGGAATCAGATTGTTTTGCCTGGTTTTGAAGTGCAAACCAGGGTCATTGGGTGGGTGCTAAAAGGACAGCAGTTTAAGTGCAGTGTGAAGTAGTAAAGATTTTGTGAAGGCATTTTGGATTGGAATGTGCAGCCTACCGCTTAGCCAGCTCCTTCTCCCTGGAGGCAGAGCTGAGCCCGGATGGCCACTGGGTGGAGATGTTGCAGAAGGGATCTGTGTGCAGCAGGCCTGGAGTCCTAAGATGACCTGCAGTGCTCTGGACCGCCCGGCTCCTCGGGGGACCCCCAGGCTGGTCTGTGGGGTAGGAAATAGCTTGTGGGCAGCCCACATCAGGCAGACAAATGCAGCATCCTGCAAACAGGGAAGTGTTTGGCAGTGTTCATGCTGGTTTTGCAGAGACAATGTCAAAATATTGAGAGGCTAAGGTATGAAAAGAAATTGAATCAGAACTCCACCTATGAAGGGTGAAATGTCAGGACGGCAGGACTCCGTGACATCTGTGGCACATTAGCTAATGGTCGGTTTGTAACACTCAGCTGCAGCGTATTGGCAGGTGCTTAGTGTGAGAACTGTTACCAGTGGCATAAAAGGAGGAGAACGGGAGGGGCAGGTGTATGCTGCTGATTCTCCTGGAGTACCTGGCTGCTTTCATCGTGGGAGGAGCTGGGATTTCACGATGGCTGAGGAAGACTGGTTCTCTTCAGGGGAGCTCTGGTCCTTACCTTGGGCATAGCTTGCTGGCCCCAGTGCAGATCTCTCAGCTGAGATCCTTCATCCTACTTGTGCAGATTTTCTAACTTCCACAATGGACCTTTGGGCCTTCCCAGTGCAGGTCCTCGATACAGCCTTTCATGGGACATTGTCCTGGGCTCTAAGCCTTGAACTGGACTTGTGGAGGACAGTGCTGAAGCATCCAGGCCCTCAGCTGGATTCTTTGGGTCTCTAGTGTGTGCACAGGTTTCTGGCACTCTTCTGCATTTGACTCTTTGGGTGAATATTATAAAATAATGCCATGAATTGTGTGTCCTGTATTAAGCCTATTCCCCTGTAAACCCTGGCTACAACATCTCCCAGGACTTAGCCAGAGTGAACTCAGTTTTGTTAACTCAAAGAGGAATCATTCAGCCTATACAGGGGAGACAGGCCGAGCGACGGGATTGTTCTCGAAGCTTCTGGTGGGCATGCCATGCATGGTGCCTGCTGTCCTTTTAAGTGACACTTCTCTTTCTCTGGCCCTTGACAAGAGAAAAGCCTTATGAGGATTCCATATACCCCATCCCTGTCCCAGTTGAGCGGGACAGGGCCAGGCTTGGGCATCTGAGCACAAGACAGACTATGGGCTGGCCAAGGAAGAATTCTAACTAGGAAGCAGAAAGATTGGGGATTGCTATGGTTTCTATCTAGATGTCGCTCCAAAACCTCATGTGCCCTTAGGCAGGCTTGGTGATTGGGTCAGGGTGCCTGGAGGCATGACCCGGAAGGGTTATCTGAAGTCCTGAAGTCCCTACTGTGTCCTGCATTTTTCTCCCTGGAGCCCACCTCCCTGCCTCCCACCTTAGCAATTCTTCCTGTCATAGCTCCGCCACAGCCCCAGAAGCCCCGCCCAGCCCCTCCCCCTCACACCCCTTCCCACCCTCCACCGACCTGTTCCTTCCTTGAAGCCTGCTGACAGTGGGCTGAAATGTGAGGCCAAGTGAATCTCTCCTCTAAAATTGCAGGTGTGAGGTTTTGTATCTCAGCAACAGTCACTAAGTCAGGGACAGAGAAATAGAAACTAAGGTCAGGAGGTTGGGGCCAGAGGGCCTGCAGCAGCTGGAACAGGTAAGACCCCTGAGGCTCATGGGCTTCTTCCTCCTTGAGGGGAGCCAAGCCTGCAGAGGTCGCCATCCTTGGGGGCCTCTCAGCTGTCTCCCCAATCAGGTTGAGTGACTGTCTTTGAAGAATTCCATTTATGAAATAGGTGTTTTTATGACCAATGAAGATTCCCCTTGTCATAGTAGGTATTGAACACAAGGGACTTCCTATTCCAATATAGTTAAATCTAGAAGTGGATATTTGTACAAATGTAGGACAGCTTCACCTAAATTGCACCATCAAGTAGTAAACTAGTGAGCTGGGGATCCTCTTAGGCAGAACACCGTTTTCCTCTAGGCTGAGGTTGTCTGTGGTAATGACACATTATGGTTATATTGGAATTGGTGCACTTGTGACTCAATGAACTGATGCAAATTGAACATGAGCAAAAAGATCATATAAGTTTTATAGGTGAGGGGAATTAGATGTCGCATTTTCTAATTTAATACTGCAGTGCGAACCTCCCCAGGGAGGGCTGATGGAACAGTGGCTCACTGATCACCAGGGTGAATTCAAGGGTGGAAGGGGGGCGTGTCACGCTCGGTTTTCTTCTCTGTCATACTGCAGGATGAAAAATTCGACAGCAGGATTATGTTTAATAAGAATGAATCCAGATGTCCGAATAGTTTCATAAAGCCCCACGTGTGCTCCAGCCCTGGTGGCCGTGCTCAGGTGCTGTGGTATGCTGGGGTGCCCTGAACACACATGCTCTCAGGGTGGCAGAATGCATGAGGGGAGGTCCCAGGAAAGCAGAGCTAGCTGGCAGACAGCAAAACTGCAAGGTGGGCCCAGCTCCCCCTCCTTGGTGGTCGCCCGCTTCTGCCTCCCCGCCACTCCCTGGCACTTACCATAGATCCTTGTTCCATGTGACCTTTTCATTTTCACATGTCCACTTATCTTTGGGTTCAGTATTAGATTACATACTGCTATTTCCAAGGGCACTGCCATTTTTTTGAGAAAGCCTTTACTATACATTTGATTTTTAGCAAGACTGAGAGATGAATTGGAAGTTATCCTCAGGTTCCTCTCCCCTTGCTCTTCCCCTGGCTCACCTCACCTGCATCTCCCTGACTGTTCAGAGAGACAGCCTGGGATCACTGTTAGAGAAATGTCAATGAGCGGGAGCTCATAGTCCAGAAATTATAAGGCTAGCTTTCGTGTGTTGAGTTTACACCATGTTAAGGCTTTTTAAACACATTTAAAACTTCTTACATTAGCTTTGAAGTTCAGCTCGGTTCTTCTCAGTTGATTAAACCGAGTCAGGTAGAGAGCCTTGCGTGTGGCAGGGCACGGGCAGTAGTGGAGCTGGGATCCAAACACAGATCTTCCTGATACCGAGGCCCACGAGCCAACCTCTGTTCCACCACCTGGCCACTGGCCAGGCCAAGGCCAAGGCTCCACTGCTATGGGGTTCACCCACAGTGAACCCCCATCCGTATAGTGAACACGGATATTAGCAGTGTGTGAGTAACTCCCAACGTGGACTCTGAGTCTCAACTAGCTTTTGGAAGGCACAGAGAGATCCTTGAGTTGGCCACACAAGCAGAAGATTTAACAGAATTTAACAGAATTGTTTTGCCTACTTGAAAATGGGTAGATGCAAGCAGGTGCAGGGCCCAGGGATTTGATCCCCAGGCCTGCTGTGCCGGCTCTGCCCCTGGGGTGGGCTGAGGTGGCAATTGAGACTGGGTGTGGTGGTATGTGCCTGTAATCCCAGCTCTTGGGAGGCTGTAAGCAGGTGGATCATTACGAGTCTGGTCTAGTAGTGAGACTCTGAACACTCTGTAGACCCTTCCCTAAGATACAGAAAATAAATTAATGAAGAAAGAAAGAAAATGGGTAGATGAAAGAGTATTGGTATCATTTAGTACAGTTTAGATCTAAAATGACTCCCAAAGCCTCCTGTATTGGGCAGATTGGACTTTGGGGGATTATGGCTGATTGCTATTCGGAGTGGGGGTCTGACTGAAAAGGCAGGTCACTGAGCGTGGCTCTGAGTGTGGCCTGGGCTGCTTTATCTCCCTTCCTGGCTTCTCCTTTAGTCTCCACCCCCTCCCCTGGGACCTGAGCTGTTCTTCTCCGCAATGTCCCTCTGCCAGGCTGTCCTGCCTTGGTGCCAGCTAACTGTGGACTGAGACCTCTATAAACTGAGCCAAAATAAACCTCTCCTCTTCTAACTTGTGGACATTGGCATCGCATCCCAGGGATGAGGAAGCGACTAGATAAATACCTTCTAAGCTGGACTGAATTAGCGCTGGCCTCCTAGGTCGTCCACACCCAAGGGTAGTTTGGTGCGGACATTGTCCCTGCGTTGGAGAGCACGCACTTTGGATGTGCACGCCTGCGTCAGTTCGCTGGCACTGCTGTAGTGAGATACTCCAGACCGGATGCTTGCGCAACAGGACTGTGTTCCTCCACAGCGCTGGGGACTGGGAATCTGAGATGGAGAGGGCAGCAGGGTTGCCCTCCCGCAGCCTCACTCCGTGGCTCGTGGACGGCCGCCCTCTCGCTGTGTCCTCATGTAGCCTCTCCACTATGTGCCGCTCCCCTGGCATCTCTCTGTGTGTCCTGTTCTCCACGTTTAATAAGGACACTCGTTGGATTGGATTGGGGGTCACACTGATTGCCCCTTCTTAACTTATTCACCTTTTTAATGGCTCCGTCTCCAAATGCAGTCACACTGTAAGGGCTGGGGATTAAGATTCTGACCCATGAATTTTGCGAGGACACAGTTCAACCGGGTAAGGAGCTCACTGCAGAACCATCCTATAGCAAGTCCTGGGACACAGCCTTGTGTACATCAGCTGGAGAGGAGTTGTGTACATTTTGATCCATCCTCGGGCCAGCTGTCAGACTGGCACGGGCACCTGTGCCAATCCATGGGTGACTTCCAAACCCCTGAGTTCTCTGCTATAATATGACTTTGCAGCAGCGCCACAGAACGTCCCTGGCCTGTGGGAGGCGTGGGAGTGGGAGGTCATTTCCAGTGGTCACAGCCTTGAAATGAGAGCACGAACAGAAACAAGCATCGCACCTACACAGAGCATTTGGGCCATCCAAGTGGTGGCTCAGGGGCACTGAGTCAGCTCAGGAGGAGAGGAATCCAGTGGCATGGGATGTTGTTGTGGGAACCCATAGTGCCAAGGAGCACCAGGGAACTTATATTCCTGGTGAAGGGCTCCACACCAAGTGCCACTTCCTCGCTTGCTATAGCTTCAGCTTCCACGGTCATGATTCAGGGCTCCACTTCCCTTGTCGAGGAAAGCTGCAGACAGACACCAGGGCATCCACATTATGCTGATGTCATTGCGCTGTGCAGTAGCCTTGTGGGCTGTAATTGGTGTCATAGCAACGGGTCATGCAGAGCAGGCTGCTGTCAAGGGCCAATGCCAAGGGGGAGCTGTGACAGTCGCTCCTATTGATGTAAAAAAGGGCATTTCTGTGTTTACCCTTGCGTGCACACGTATACCAAGATACACTTGCATATCCTACCAAAATTAATCTATGAATATACAATAAATTGAGAATGGGTCTTATCCCTGGGAACATGTGTGGGAGGTGGAGCCAGTGGTGTGAAGAGGATTTCTCCTTTATTGTATGTTTTAAAATAATTTTTGTGTTTTTACTATGTATATTCATGACTTCATGATAAAAAATTAATTTTCTAACCATTTGCAAGTCAGATGGAAGATTAGCTTTGATTCTCACATGAGATGCAGCATTTCCAAGCCCATATGTAAGAGAGAAATATTCCGCAGTGATGTGGGGCCGAGACTGCAGGCTGCTGTGGATCCTGGTCCCCAGTCCTCTGGCAGTCAGGGAATGGGGTTGCTGAGGGATTTGCCCTGCAAGATGCATCTGAATGCTCACAAGGACAGGAGACTGCATTTCAGTGACTGTGGGGTAAATACTTTCTGATCTCCAAGTCATTCTCCTCCTTCATCGTGCTGTATCTTTCTAAGAAAACAGAATTGCACTTTGTGAAATGGAAGACAGCAGCTCAAAGAGAAAGACAAACAGGTAGATGGGAGGTGGGCAGGGAGAGGCCATGGCATTCGATGATGAGGACCAGCTTCGGCTGACAGCAGTGCTTCCTGGGGGATACCTTCCCTTCAGCCTGCCCCAACTTCCTGGCCATGTCTCCTCTCCACTGCACCTGCTCCTGCCCTTTCCCTTCACTTGTCCTTGCTTGCCTGCCCCGAAAACTCAGTGCTGACTTTTAGCACTGGTTTTGCCCAGCATTAAATTTTGACAGCAAGATAAAAGCCAACACACACTGTACTAGCTAGGACAAGAATGTGCCCCAAAGGCCCGTGGTGGTGATGAATGTCTCCACATAGGCTTCTGCCTTGCAGATGTTGATTGGTGAACTCTGACTTCATAAGGTGGATTAGTTCATCAGTGAACCCATAATCTGATGCCATCAGTGGGGATCATAGAAATAGGAGGAGGGACCTGATCGAAGGGAATGGATCATGGGAGCGTGGAGCGGGGGCCTGGTCCAGTCCAGGCCCCATGTTCTCAGCTCATCCTTGCTCTGCTTCCTGCTGCCATGCCCTTCCACCCTGGTGCTTCTCCTCACCGTAGGCCTCAAGTAATGCAGCCAGCTGACCATGGACCAAAACCTCTGAAACCATGAGCCAAAATGAAACCTTCTTCTTAAAATTGGCTTAGGTGAGGTATTTTGTCACAGTAACAAAAAGCTACGTGAGAATTTTTCTTTTGTTGTTTGAATTGTCTCACAAAGGACTTACTAGTCAGAAGAGCAAGTGACATACACAAATGACACTGGCTAGAATATTCAGGTTCTCGACTCTAAACAGTCATCAACTCCAGTCTACAGTGTATTTTTCTGTGGCTTTGGAGTTCCTGTAGAGATGTTTCCCGGGGCTGGCAATTCACTCCTGTGTGGGAGGCTCAATAACTCCAGGCCTCCAATCCTATTGCAAGTGGGTTTCCGGGTTCCTCTTCCCCTACCTCTGCTGAGCTAAGCTCCTAATTCTTCTTACCTGGCCTATTTCCCATAAGTCTCCTGCTATGCCCTGGAGGTGGGTCTTCCTGTCCTAGCCTGGTTGCCTAGTTACTTGCGCCTTTTACCCGCCCACGTCATTTCCCTATGCCTCCACTATATATACCCAGAGTTTCCTTTGAATAAACGAGACTTGATCAGAATCCTGTCTTGTCTTTGTTTCTCGTGTCTCCTGTCCTTTGTCCCCTCCTCAATTCCCCGCTCCTCTCCCAGGTGACCTTCGTTGACTGGGGACACTCCTGGTTCTTAAGGCAGCCTGTTTTGCTTTGGACATAGCTAGCAATGTCTTCATATATCCAGCTGAAACCTGTTTTTTTTTCCTAGCTGTTTTCATCTCCCAGCCCTAATTTCACCCTTGAGACCACTTTGAAAAAGTCTCCGAGGTGGAGGATTCTTTCTCTTTCTTGAACAGTCTCCTGCTCCCCTGGTTCTTCACAAGACCCAGGCTCCCCACTCTGGGACTGTCCCTCACAGAAGCCAGGGGAGAGACTGTCTTTCTCATTTGGTTCCTGGAATCAGGCAGTCCTCATGTGGCCCTCACAGGCTCATTCTCAGAGGACTCGACCTTCACACTCAACGCAAGTGTCCACATAATATTCTTATGAAACTATGGAAGTAGAGTTGTTTTTCGACCCAAGAGGGTTTTATGTCCTTGAAGTAAGTGAGGAACCTCCCATGAATGCTTTTAAAAATTTCGTTGTATTAGATCTCTTCACTGCTGTAGGTTTTTAGGCCTTTTGGATTCTAATGCGACCCCTCGATCATTCGGTGAGCCCCGTGTGCCTTCGGTCTCAGCCAACCCAGAACCTTGGGGCAGTGTCCTCATCTTTGCTGGCGTGAGCAACAAGTCATCCCTTGAGTGAGAGCCTCCCGAGCTTAGATCCCCGAGACCTCCCCCGCCCGGGGTCTCTCCCATGGAGACGCACATACGTGATATCCAGCTTGCTCTGTTAGCAGCACACAGAGATTGGTCTTGAGTTTATCATCTCAGCGATGCTCCTCCGGCTCGTGTTTCTCCGGCTGGACTCCGAGCTCACAGGGACGAGTGCATAGCCGGGGATCACCCTGCAGGAGCAGCCTGCTGAGCTCAGCCAGCGCGTCCAGACAGTCCGCGGGGGCGGGGAAGATGCAGGGGCGCGGGCACCTGTCTCACTGCGCCAGCCACAGTGTTCCCCTTATCCCACGCCTAGAGCTCTTGAGGTTGCTCCTCTAATTGCCTCCCCGTGGGAGGCTGAGGTGGGAGAGCGCAGGTCGGAAGCCAGACTGATGGGCAAGCTAGTGACTCAGTGAGACCCTGCCTCAAAAATAAAGAATAAAGAAGGGACTCGGGTGCAGCTCAGTGCAGAGGCCCTGGGGCCAGTCGTAGTAATAACAGTCTGTCATAGTAATAATAATGAGTAAATAAATAAATGTAAAATTTAGGAAATAAAGCAAATCACCATGTTGCAATTCTTCACTACCCCACTAACCCACACTGTCTCCTTAGCCTTGGATCCCTTTTCGTGGATGTGAAGAATCCTTCTAGGCTCTGCTCTGCCCCAATTGTGCAGTAAGCTTGTTTCTGTTTTCCTTCTTTTTTTTTTTTTTTTTTCATTTTGAGGAACCAGGGATTGAATTCAGGTCCTTGCACTTGCCAGGGAAGTGCTTATTCCACTGAGCCATCTCCCCGGCCCCCCTGTTTTTATTCTTTATTTTATTTTTTTCTGTAGTTTTAGGACAGGGTCTACAGGGTCTCACTACGTAGATCGGACTTGTAATGATTCTCCTGTTTTCAGCCTCCCAAGCACTGGGATTACAGGCGTGCGCCCCCACGCCCAGTCTCAGTCGCTGTCTCAGAGTGTTCCAGGGGCGGGGGCTGGCACGACACCCCAGGATCAAACCCTGGCCGCTGCGCTCTGCCTGAGCTGGCGCTTTAGTCCACTGAGCTATCTAGCCGGCCCTTGTTTCTGTTTTTAGAGGCGGCCTTGTTCACAGTTGCAAGACATCCAAGGACATCTTCACACTGTGCAGTCTCTGGACCCTCTCTGTTCTATGCATTCTCTAACATTGCTGGGAAGGATTTATCTGTTCGTTTACACAGCCTCAGTGCTCTGGCCGCTGTGGTTTCCTCAGATGCTTAATGCATTTAGAGCAGCTAGTAGCCAGGACTGTTCTCCCTGTGCATTTAAAACACTGGGTGGAATACATTGCAATCCCCAATCTGTTTTTAAAATTTTTTCTGTTGCTGTTTATAACTAGAATTCCAGTCATGTTAATTTCTTCCTAAGTGGGTCCAAATGTGGAATTTTTAATGAAAAATTTTGTGTTCGTGTAGTGAATAATGAGAAGATCCTTCCCTCTACTAACAGTTTTCCATTATCATATGTCAGTAGCAGTACGTATTTGGAGGGTCGCAGTTTTCCCAAGTTGAGCTATCACTTTCCCATTTACCACATTTATGCCTGTGCTTTGTGCTCCTTCTCTTCTACTTAGTAGCTTTTTCCATCCAGGGTCGAACCCACTGGCTCCTCCCCGCCTCCCTCTGGCCTTCAAGGTCGGCTCTGGGGCTGTCTTTCTTTCCTGCATCTTGGGTCTTGTGCCTTGGTGTGTGTCTCCTGCCCTTCCTGTCCCCACAGGGATTTTAGGCCTTTTCCCTCTGCATGTAGATTTTTCTGAACACAATATTTAATTGCAAGACGCATGCCCTAAGGAAGGCTGCTGTTGTTTTGTTCTGTTCACATTTAGCCGAGCATAATTGTGATTGTTTGTTTTATGTTGTATCTCGCAGCCTACCTGCTGATGTGGCAGCCCGTTAGCTTCCAGGTAATGAAAGGAGAACATTCCCACCAGCTGCCACTTAGTGCTTAGGCCAGAGGAGGAGAAGCCCGAGCGCTCAGCAGACTCCGGGACGAGACAGTGGAGCGCCCCAGAGCTCCGGCTTACTCTTCTGCACAGTTTCACACTCACACGGAGCAATTTTGTATCTTCAGCCATATGGTGATTATTTCTTCAGGTTGGTTTTTATTTTATTTTTTCAGGTTGGTTTTTATTTATTTTTAAAAATTTTTTAATAGATTGCAAATTGAAAATAAATTATTTACAAACATAAATGAATATAACAATAAAAATTGTCCAAAATAAAAATGAAGAAATAATTTACAGATCAGTCATAATAATTCACGGTCAAAACCAAGAAACTTATATTTATATAATTAGAATTCTCAAAGTAGAAAGGAGTAGGCAATAAATATTTAAAGATTTAAAATTTCTGAATTTA
>NW_004524584.1:27647430-27653602 GCF_000260255.1 Octodon degus | reverse complement strand
GGCCCCGGGCGGTCTCACTCACTTGTGGGGCCTGCTCTCTAGGTTGGTTTTTATTGAACGCCATTTAAGACATGCACATTTGATGCTACTTAAGGGCAATTTCCATTAAAACAGAAGGACCTGATTTTTATTTCAGGCAGAAAGCATCACTTTGCTGTCAAACACAATGGATTATGCTTAGGCTGCTCTTAACAAATATTTTACATTATCTGTGTGACTACTGGTCAGATTCTGCAAACTGCTAGTGAACATAAAACTAATTTGAATTGATTTATGATGAATTCTTTCCCAGAAGCAAATGAGCTATTGCTGGAATTAAAACAAGAGAGGGAATTTTACTGCTCAACTTGTATGTGAAGGGAATGATGAAGGACAGTGATTTGTAATGTACAGAAAATATTTTCCCCAGAGGAAGAGAAAGTTGCAAAGTGGGCCTTAAAATAGTTTTTAGTTTTCAATTGTTTGTTTGAAAAAAAGAGTAACAGTCTGTTCAAATAATTGGAAAATATATTCCGAGTATAGTCTGATAATGACATTATAAGTACTATGTAGAAATGTTTTAACTTAGTATTTTAAGGTGTTAATGGTAGATAATGTAGGCAGTCAGGAACATAAAAGTTGAGGCATAATTTACATAGGGAATATTTCACTCTTTTTCGTTCACTGCACTGTGAGTTTTGACAGTTCATAAAATCACACGACTATCATCAAAATCAAGGAGGTGGCCGGGGAGATAGCTCAGTAGAATAAGCACTTGCATGGCAAGCTCAGTGTCCTGTGTTTAATCCCCGGTACTGCAAAAATAAATAAATAAATAAATAAATAAATAAATAAATAAATAAATAAATAAAATCAAGGTATGGAAAAAGATCCTTACTTACAAAATGCCCTGTGTCCCTTTGAAATCAGGTGTGTCCCGACTCCTGCCTCCTGGGAACCACTGACCTGTTCTCTGTCCCTCGAGTTTGGCCTTTTTGAGAGTATTATAGACACACCGTCGTAGACATGTGGCTCCTGGAATCCAACTTCTTTTGCTTGGAGAAATGCATTCATAGTATTGAATGTTTGTTTCTTTTTGCATAAGGCCCTTTCTGTGGATGTACCTGACGCTTCCTCCATTCACTTGTCGAAACATGTTTTCCTAGGTTTTTAAATGTTTTTTGAGTTGCAGTCTTGTGGTGTAGGGGAAACTGCCCATGAACTCATTTATGTAGCTCAGGCTGGCCCCAAACTCACAGTAATCCGGCTGCCTCAGCCTCCTCCTGAGTGCTGAGATTACAGATGTTTGCCACCATGCCTGGCATGATTTTTAAAACAATGAAGTTTATTGGTACAATTTTTTTTTTTTTCTGTACTGGGGGTTGAACTTGGGACCCTGTGCTTGCCAGACAGATGCTTCAGCCAGGGAGCTAGCTCCCTGCCCACTGGAACAATTCAGATATACATAATGATTATATTTATCAAGGAGAGTTTATCACTGTATGTGATGTATTTTATTTTATTTTTTAAAGGGAATACAAAAAGATAAAAAAAATTAGAAATGATACACAATTTTGCTAAACAAAATAATAGGAATTTGACAATGGTTGCATAATGTTGTCTTCAAATTAGTTGTTTAGATTATCAGATATAAGCCTGCAAAATTAAAAGAAAAGTTATAAGAAATTAAAAAGAAGAAAATTAAGGCCTGGGGAGATAGCTCAGTAGAATAGGTGCTTGCCTGGCAAGTGCAGTGTCCTGAGTTCAATACCTGGTACAAAAAAAAAAAAAAATCAGCAGTACAATCACCTAAGGTATCTTGCATATATACATAAATATATCTTTTTCCCTTCTTTATTTTGTCCTTTTTTTCTTCCCAGTTGTTCCTTCCCTCTTAACAGATTTCTTTCCCTTTCACAGTATCTATTGTACCTTTCAGATTTTATTTGCTCTTTCAATTTCTCACACGAGGAAGATAACACGATGTTGCACATGCAGGTCTGACTTATTTCGCATACGAGTGTGGTCTCTGGTTACGTCCATGTACATGATGTACCTTGATTTCTCCTTTATTCTCTTTTCCCCTCCTCTCCCTTCAACTCCACTTTATCTCCTTATTTACAAAGGTTTGTTTTCATTTTATCGTTCCTTTTCTCCTTTTCCTTCTTCCCCCTCCTTGTCCCTTATTCCTCTTTATTTTGAACTCTTTCTTCCTACTTCACAATACCTACTGTGCTCTTTGGTCCTTAGTTACACTTTTGGTTTCTCATACAAGGGAAACAATGAGATACTTACACATTTGTGACTGATATATTTTATTTAAGAGTATGTCTCGAGGAACATCCATTTACCTATGAAAGTTTCAAGCTTATCCCTCTTTATAGGTGAGTAGTACTCTGTTATAAAAATAAAACCCACATCTTTTTTCCCATTCCTTAGTTGATGGACATTTGACTTGCTTGCAATATGTAGTTATTATAAATTATACTGCTATAAACATACGTACACACATATCCCTGTGGCATGACCTTTTTAATTTCTCTGGGAAGATACCCAGAAGGGGAATAGCTGGGTCAAATGGGACCTCTAATTTTAGTTTTCCTTTTAAGGGTTTTCACAGTGGGTTGTGCCAGTCTGCACTCCCATGAACAGTGGGGAAGAGTTCCTTTTTCCCCGCACCTCTTCCAGCATTTGTTACTAGTTGATTTCTTAATGATAGCCGTTCTGTCTGGACTGAGATGGAATCTCAGTTTTTATTTTGTGTCTCTCAAATGACCAGTGTTGCTGAACATTTTTTCATATATTTATTTGTCATTTGTATTTCTCCATCTGAGAATGGCCATGTTTGGATTGGGTCTTTGAATTTTGGGGGCTTGATTCTTTAAATTCTTTATATATTCTAGATAGAAGTGCCTTGTTTGAGGGACAGCTGGCCAAAATTTTTCCCAATTCATGGGTTTTTCTTTTTATTCTGTTGGTGATTGCTTTTTTTTTTTTTCACATTCTATAGATGATTTCTTTTGATGTGCAAAACCTTTTCAGCAAGATATGATCCCAGTTGTTGATTCTTTATTTCCTGCACAGGTTAGCTTTTGTCCATGAACTCTCTCCCTACTCCTGTATCTTTAAGATTTCTATCTACTTTCTCTTCCAATAGATTTCGTATTTCTTTTTTAAAGTTTAGATCATTGATCCAAAATGTCAAGATGACTTTAGTTTACTGCACGGTGATAGACATGAGTCTTTTCTAGCCTTTGGCATACAGAGAGCCAGCTTTTCCAGCACCATTGTTAAAGAGGCTCTCTTTCTTCCAGTGAACATGCTGGGCCCCTTTGTTGAAGATCAGGTGGCTGAGTGTGTGCTTAGTTGTATCTGCATCTTCTATTCTGTTCTGTTGATCCTCAGCTCTGCTTTTCTTTGCTAACTTGGTTACTTTCCTTTAGTTCATTTTATTGTTGTTTACTCTTTAAAGCCAGCTACAAAGAGAATATTCTAATGTGGATAAAAAAGCCCTTCATATATATTATTTTTCAAAAGTCAGATGAATGTCTAAAAAGTTTAATTTGACTATTCTTCAATTCCAAAGTACTTGTTAGTTTAAAGACTATTGTTAGAGCTGGAAAGAAAGAAGAGTGCTCCTGCAAAGCAAATGAAAGTCTTAAAGTGAAAAATCTGTAGCAGGATGAATTGTTAATCATTCTTCAAGGTCTAATTCTTCTTATTGAATTTTCTTCTTTTGGCCCAGTGACATATTCAGTGAAGGATCATTATTTTATACAATTAATTCCATGACTATAAGTACTGAAAAAAGAGAGGTTATTAAAACTCAGGAGACTTCCGACTTCTAGTAAAACCATTAAGAAGGAACTAATGTGATAATAAAAGGAAAAGCAATTCAAAACTTATCAGCCTAATAAAGAATATTACCAGATATCTTACAGTAATAAAAATCTTTGAAAATGAAACAAAGTGGGGGAAAAAAAAACCCCTGCCAGTTGAGATTAAAAATCTGTTATGATGGGCTTGGTCCTCATTAAATCAGCCATTATATCTTGAAGAGGATATTTAATTACCAAGTGATTTGTGACCCTTTCAAGTAGAATTACGGGTGACCGCAAGCGTTCTGACATCCACACTGCACGCATGAGGTCCAGCCACAGCACTGTCTGTTGCATGGTACTCGCTTGTCTTTCCTGTGATCAGATTAGCAGCAGTTTGTCCCCAGCAGAGAGTGAATTATACATACGATGCATTGAAATAACATCGCCCTGCCAAAAAGCACAAAGCATTTCATCTAGATGAAGGGAGCTGGATGTCAAGAAAGCTTTGTGGTAGATGGCAATATGTGCTGGTCTCTTATCTTCTGCTTTTACAGCCCTGAAGGGAAGAGTAGATTAGGTGTTTGACGCTAGAACTCTAAGTCCTTCCTGTGGAAGAAAGGCTGGCTTTCCCTCGCGTGGGCGGGGGCCCATCCTATCCTGGGTTTGCATGGCTTATCCAGCTAGAAAGCTTCCATTTAACAGCCACCAGAAGTCATCTGACAAGGAGTCAGAATCCCAGAAATGCCAGCCACTTCCCCCGCTCTGTCTGCCTTCTCCACTTTAACATCCTCACAGATTTCTCTTGGGCACAAATCTGTTCCAGTTTCTTCTCCCACGTTTCCTTTCTCAGTATTGTCCTTCTCTTCATAACAATGTGTTATGAATGTCATTCATTGTCTTGGAGTCCACCTTTATAAAAAGAGTACCTCTAAAAGGAGAGCTTTCTCATATTAATCTCCAGGAATTAAAAGAAGTGGGAAGGATTTTAAGAAAATTGGGCCCCACCCGCATTGTTATGTAAGGTGCAGCCAAGCAAGTGGTGTATCCTGACCACAGAAACACTGCAGCCCTGGAGTAGGCATGCTGGGCCTCCTGCACCTTGCTCACTGCCTCCTAAGTTAATTCACACTGGGCTGGCAGTGGCTAAAAATGTCTGGCAGAGCTCTCTAATGCTAGGGAATGATGAAAGGGGGAACATTCTCTTCTAGCACCATCTCAACTAGAACTGTTCTTAGGAGACAGAAAGGTAAGCCAGGTGTAGTGGTGCATCCTGTAACCCTGGCACTCCAGGAGCCTGGGGCGGGAGATTGCACAATGCCAGCCAGCCTGAGTAACAATGAGACCCTGTCTCAAAATAGGATGTAGTTTAGTGCTCTGCGGGTTTGATCCCTGGTATTGAAAAAATAAAACCAACATGAGGCAAGCCCTGTACTTGGTGTTGATGTTGTCGCTCAGCTCCACTCCTCCCCTCTCACAGTCAGCTGGTGTGGCTGGAGCTGAGGCTTTGCCACACGGCCTTGCCTTACCACCTGCTTCCCGTAGGCTCTGCCAAGATGGCGCCTGCTAGGCTGGGGAGGAAGGGCTGTACTTCCTGCTTCCTGTGACTGATCCTACTTCCTGTTTCCTGGCCCAGTGACAGTTGTTTACCTCAGAGTAAAACCTAAATGTTTCAGCAGCAGTGTTTGTGTTGCCAGAACCAGCCTTATCAATCACTGTCAAAGCCCCCAACCCAGAGTCGTGTCCCACCTTGGAGACTCTGACCCAGCCCTTGGGGCCTCTCCTCTCTGCTTGCAGGGCTCAAAAGCCCAGCCTAGATTTCCCTAGCTCTAGTGTATGGATTGCTGTTTACATTTCCAAGGTAATCAGTACTTGTTTACCAACTTTTTAATGTTAAATTCTATGTTAAAATAGTGGCTGTGGTTTCTGTTTTTCTGACTAGATAGATCTCAAGTGATATGTAAGTTCTTCAATTAATATGTACTATGTTAGTAAAGTAATCATAGGTAAGAATAGGACACAATTTATTTACATTTAAAAGTGAAAACAGCTGGATATCCTATAATCCCAGCACTCTGGGAGGATGAGGCAGGAGGATTGTAAATTTGAGCTCATCCTGGGCAGCTAAGTGTAGCTTGGTAGAGTCTGTCTTGGAAAAGGACTGGGGGGTGTAGCTCAGTGTGATAGCCCTGAGTTCAGTCTCCAATCCACACACACACACACACACACACACACACACACACACACAAATGAAAACAGGAGCTTTTTTAAAGGAATTTCAACTATCTTCAGAAACGCCTCCTAGGCTTCCTTTTGGGCAGTGTCATTCTCCTGCGTAGGATGCCCTCCTGGAGCACTGTGAGCAGCAGCAGCCC
>NW_004524584.1:27629011-27640638 GCF_000260255.1 Octodon degus | reverse complement strand
TGCGTAGGATGCCCTCCTGGAGCACTGTGAGCAGCAGCAGCCCGATGCCCTCGTCCAGAGGGAATTTAAGCAAAGCAGGGATTGCCAGAGACTAGTGCCTTTTTTTTTTTTTTTAAGAGATGGAGACAGGTGTTTGGTTGGGAGGATCATTTTCATCACTTTTCTACAAATTTTACCAATGAACTATAAGTCCTATTGTATCTCTGAAGATTAAAATCCTGTGGCTTTCAATACGGCAGTTCTACTACTGCTCAGAAAATGGTGATGGATTGCTAGCAGAGCCACTGCCTGCCTGGGCTCTACAAAGTAGGAATGAAAAGTTCAGCTTCTAGCTGAGTCGCCTCCCCATATGGCCTGGGTAGCTCATGCATGAATCAGAGCTTTTACCAGCCCTTGGAGACGGCGCAAGTTGCAACTTCTGGCTCGAGCCAGAACTAAGCTAGCAGCTGCGGTTCATTCTGTTCACTGATCAGCGAAGCTCCAGCCTCGCACTGGAATACTCACATGCATATGCTCAGCAGGCTGGCTGAGTCTCACTCAAAAGTCCCAGAGAAGATATAACCGGAGAACATTATCCTTCTCCTAATGTTCTCGGAGTAAATAAGGCGAGAGAACAGAAAGAGAGGAGACTTGCTCTGGAAAGTGTATCAGACCTTAAGTTGCTCACAGTGTAGTTGATCGCAGGAGGTAAATCAGTCTTGCATGTGACGTCATAAACGTGTGGTAGCTAGCTAGGTGTGCATGGGTGGCTAACCTCCTTGGGCTCCGGGGAGACAACCAGGCCATGGTGGTCGCATCATGGCCGGGGAGGTGCTTGGCAGCCAAGACAGCCACAGCGTGGTGTCGGTGGGACTGCACTGAAGAGCACAGGCCAGGCCCACAGACGTCATGAAGTACTCATGTAGCTGTCTTCTGATGGTGCGCACGACCGTGGCATAGAGCGAAATCATGTTACTGTGCCTGAAAGGTAGAGTTTGCAGGAGGAGAGCTTCTAAAAGGGAAACTTTCGTATTGTGTAGAAAAGGAACAGCCACACCTTTGCCCGATCACCTGAGCAGGAGGAAGCAGAGTGGATCCTCAGCGGGGTGCTTACTCACTTGGAAGCCCGGGCCATTCCTCACTGCACCAGCTGCCAGGTGTCGCCCGGCCATACAGCGGCAGAGAACATGCAAGCCTGGCGCGACTGTGCCACGCTTGTGACGCGCTCTGCAGCTGCAGGAAATTCTCTGGATACCACGGCCTGGCTTCCAAAATAGATAACGCAGCTGAGAAACGAAAACTGAGGCACAGCGTGGAAATGCTTTACTTACAGAATTGCTTTAGAAATAAAGGTCAGTTTCGGCTAAGGCATATCTCAAGGCACACTCGCTCTGGGGGCTCCTAGGTGGCTCTTCATTGAGGAGACCTGTCTCACTTCGGGCATCTTTGTTAGGGTGCACACGTCTTTTTTTTTTTTTCCTCACATGCCAGTTTTCTAATTCTGTGGAACTCACATTTTGAGGGGCACTCTGGGAAATGCCCGAGGTGCCCTTACCCTACAGAAATAGTCATGAAGCTTGATGCCCCTTTTTAGATGTAGTCTCCTGAAAAATTGGTTTGGAGCTTCTTTTTTTAAAATCACAGTTGGGAGGCTGGGGCAGTAGGATCGCTGTCATTTCAAGGCCAGCCTGGACTACAAAGTGAGGCCTGTCTCAAAAACAAAACAATCCCCCCCCCCAAAAAAAAAAACCAAAGTATGTTTATTAGTGTATGTATAAAACACATAATAGATACTTTTTTTGGTTTTTTTTTTTAGGGAGGGGCCCACAGGGTGTTCAGGGTCTCAATACTAGATGGGACTCGTAGTAATCTGCCTTTTTACAGCCTCCCAAGAGCTAGGGTTACAGGGGCATGGTACCATGCTGAGTCATCTCAGTGTGTCCTGGGGATCAAACCCCCGGCCCCACACCTGCTTGGGGCACTTTAATCCCCTGAGCTATTTGACTGCCGTAGATACATTTGTTCTGTGGGATTAGTACATGTGTATAACATATCTCTATCACTTTTAGTTCCTTCTTTTCTCCCTTCTTCCTCTCTTCTCTTGACCTTCTTTCCCATCTCCAGTCTTTTTCTTTCCTATTCTCTGTCTCTCATTTTGCTCATTTACTGATCTTTTCGATTTTCTTACATAAGAGAAACTATGCAATATTTAACTCATCATGTGCGACTTATTTCATTTTTTCCAGCCATTTTTCTGCAGATGGCATGATTTTACTTTTATTTATGGCTGAAATACTTATAT
The DNA here is from genome assembly GCF_000260255.1 of Octodon degus. Lineage (NCBI taxonomy): Eukaryota > Metazoa > Chordata > Mammalia > Rodentia > Octodontidae > Octodon > Octodon degus. The sequence continues at coordinate 27,638,357 of NW_004524584.1, read as the reverse complement.
ATGTGCAGATATGCATATGTTACATTTTCTTTTTTAAGTTTTTTATATTAATTACTTTTCCACATTTCTTTATGCATTAACCTATTGATAGTCATCTGTGCTGTTTCTAGAGCTTAGCTATTGTGAGTTGTACTACTATAAACATGGGCATGCATGTATCACTATAATTTGATGGAAAAGAACTTTTATGGGAATATTTCCAGGAGAAATACAGCTGAGTCAATTTGAATTTCTATTTTTAATTTGTGGAACTTATTCCCAAGTACATTAATCTAAGAACATGAGCGTGTTGCACGTAAGAACTTGTTTACTCTTATTTTGGTACTGTACTGTCCAGGGACATGGTAGGATTATACTTCCCCACAGCCTTAAAAAAAAAAAAAAATCAGGCGAGGTCACATGACCTGATCTGTCTAGTAAGACATGGGCAGGAGTCTTTAAGGACCACTGCACCAGTTATATGTCCTCTTCTGACCGTAACAGTGCCAGATAGTTGGGTCTTTGGCACACTGTCCTCTTTAGTGGCTGTCTTGGTTACTTTTCTCTCATTGCTGGGACAAAATACCCAATGCTCCAAATTAAGGAAGGAAAGATTTATTTAGCTCACAGTTCATGGAGGTTTGACCCCATATTTAGCAGGCTCCAAGGTGGAGAGGCCTGTGGCAGAGGGCAGCAGCTCATGGCAGCAGAAGACAGCACCATAGCAAGAACAAAAAGGGAGGGACAGTGGCAGTGGCAGTGGTGGTGGCAGAAGCAGAGGGCAAGCCTCTATCCCTTCAGGCCTTCTACCCCAAGCCGGGTATAACACTCACAACCCTAATCCCAGCAGCTTTTACACCCATAATCCTAACAGCACTCACCCATAATCCCAACACTGGATCATGAATTAATCACAAACTCTAGAAGAAGCCCCATAACTGCATGAGGCTTTAGGGGATCAACTAGACACAAACCATAACAGTGACAATGACATAGAGCCAACCGCACTCCTTGTCATCCACGAGCTGGTATGTAATGGCCATGTAACTTGAGAGGTAAATGATTATTTTTCCAGAATTTACTTTTTTTTTTTTCAGGGAATTTAACATGGTATTTACTTCAAAGATGATATTCAAGTATGTTATTCAGAACACAACTCCTAATGTATCTAAGATAGTTTTATTTTAATACAGAAACTGCTGTCAGAGCAGGGAAAGTACCAGGAAAAGTATAATTGGTCACTGGTTTTAGGACCAATGTATGTATGTATGTATTTATTTGTTTTTGTATTTTAGGGAAGAGTCTACAGGGTATTCAGGGTCTCACTACTAGCTTGGACTCATAGTGATCCTTCCATTTACAGCCTTCCAAGAGCTGGGATTACATGCCCACGCCACCACGCCTAGTCTCGATTGCTGTCTCAGTTTGCCCTGGGAGTGGGGCTGGCACTGCAGGCCCAGGGATTGAACCCCTGGCCCCTGTGCCTCCTTGTAGGCACTTTAATCCACTGAGCTATTTGGCCGGCCCTTAGGACCAATTTATAAGTGGAGAAAAAACTGTTACAAAGTCTGGAAAGGTGACATATTATACAATGGCAGAATTTCTGGTGATTTGGAAAGCAGATTATATGCCAACTGGCTCTGTAGCTCTAGGAAAGGAGGCAGGAAAGCAGAATGTTGATAACATGTACTGCCTCAGGGTCTCACTATGCAGCTCAGACTCAGGCTGTCTTCCTGCTTTCAGCCTCTCCAGTGCTGGATTACAGGTGTGTGCAAGTATGCCCAGACTCTCGTCGGCTCAGCTTGCCCTGGAGGTGGGGCTGGCATGGCATGTGATGCCCGGGATCGGCCCACAGTCCCTGGGCTTGCCTAAGCTTGCCTAAGCAGGCGTTATAGTCCACTGAGCTATCTCGCCAGCCCTGTGTACTGGTTTTTATTGGTTGAATTTGAGGACACAAGGTCAGAGAAGAATGAGCTGGATTCCAAGCAAGAATTAATGGGAGACCTGAAGCTTCTCAAGGCTGGAAAGGCTGAGTGGTTTTAGATTCCAAACAGAAGATAAAATTCAGAGAACATTTTGACCAAAAAAAAAAAAAAAAAATTAAAATAGAGCCTAGGACTCTGTGCACTGAGGCCAGCAGCTGCAGCGGGCAGTTTGCTCCGGGCCTTGGTCGCTCCTCGTTGGAGCACATGGCTTGGGGTGCTTCTCTTCTGTAGCCCACAGGCCTGTGGCTTCTAGAAGCAAGCACATGACCAGCCCGCGATCATGCTCTGCTCAAGCAAAATTCTCCCTTAGCATCAGTTCTTCATAACATGCATCTGCTGTCACCCAGCATGGACCCTATTTGAAGGGCATAGCAGTTGTCAACGGAGAATTCCGAGTCAAGCTGGGTGACTGTAAAGGAAATATTTGGTGCTTTTCTTCTATCCCTTGTGTTTCACCTTAGTGTGTCCCACAGAAATTGTTGCTTTTAGTGACAGAGGCAATGTGTCTCACAGTGTGAACTGTAGAGTTGCTGCAGTTTCGGTGAATTTCCACCTTACCCATCTTGCCTGGATCAATACGCTGAGGAAGAATGGTGGTGCCTTCATGATTGGCTCCAAGGGAGTCATCAGGCTTCTGAGTATCAGTGATCTCCCAGTGGGCTGAAGCCTGGAAGAGGCCATCTGTGTGGTCACCGCATTCCAGGTTGTGGACACCCTAGAGAAGTCTGGCTGGTAAGCTGGACACCGGATTTCCTTACAATTCAGCCAAATCTCACAGCTTCCAGAGAGTACCTTGAGGGGGTCCATCAGTAGACCGTCTGTGTGGACTAACAGCTTCTCCAGCCAGTCAAGAGCCACAACTGGAAGCGCTTGGACCTATCAAAGATGGTTACATCTAGAAGGCACAACCCCAATTATGCTGGTCTTACACTATTACTCCAAATATTTTGTTTTTGTACCATATTCAGTGCAAGATGCAGGACTCCTTTGGGGCAGGTTGATGGCTAGTGAGGTCTACAAGGAACCTACTTCCCATTTCTTAGGTCATGTCTTCAGTGGATAAAGAGGGCACTTTTCTTTCTTACCTTCCTTGAGCCTTTGTTGACATCAAAGTGGTACCATACACACTGAAGGCTTCTGATTAAGGGCCCTGAAATTTTAATTTTGCTCTTGAATTTCTTTACATTAAACTACATTTGTTTTTTTTTTCTCTCTCTCGCTCTCAGTCTCGCTCTCGTTCTCTTGCTGTCTCGTCTTGACCTTGAGCTCACTTTGTAGCCCAGGCTGGTCTTGAATGATCCTTCTACTTCAGCCTCCCCAGTGCTGGGATTCCAGGTATGCTCCATCATGCCCAGCCTAAATTTTCTTTTAAGGCAACAAAGACCATAGTTTTATGTTGTTAGCATCAGCAGTCTAAGTTAACACTTGAAATGGCTAGCTAATCTGTTCTATCTATCTATCTATCTATCTATCTATCTATCTATCTATCTGTCTATCTATATCATAGGAATGAATGTGAATCATGTTGCTAAAAAAATGAAGGCAAAAAAAAAAAAATGAGGGCAAAGTGACTTAACTGATGATGACCTGTGAAATGTATGTATTTGCATAGTTATTTTACTTATTTCATTTATTGACAGGCTTAGTGTCTACCTGTATTCTTAGATATTGATTGGGTATCATTATAAAGCCTATGATTGAATCCTTTGGTTCAGTAGGATTGCATTCTGAAATAATTGTAATTATTTTCTTGCTTGAAGAGCTCGATGTAAAATATAAAAATAAACATTTAAAAAGAATAGCACCTTCAGCCAAGCGGAAGACCCAATACTATTATGGGCTATTGGATTCTTCTGGAATATTTTGCTTAGTTTACACACCTATAATATTCAAATAACGGAACTTAACAAAAAAGGGGGATACAGATGGATGTCCATTTTGTATCTGTGTATTCAAAGTGGTTAGGATAGATATATAGTTACATTCTCTTAATGAATAGAGGGATTTGTTCTAATGGTGTTTGTCAATAGGATATCAAGTCCACATCTTGTACAGCAATTAACCACTAGGAAGAATGTATGCAGTGTGTTAATTATTGAAACTGTCCTACCAATTTGGTTTGAAATTGTCTCATTGCTATTTGTTTCTCAATAAAATTATGGCAAAAAAGTAAAAAAAAAAAAAAAAAAAAAAGAATAGCATCTTATAGCATAGGTTACCATCTCTGTATCTACTGTAAAATAGTCACATGACTGAGTCTATTTTCTTGGCCATCACACTATTCTTAGAGTTTCTGCAAGGAGTAATATGTATAAGAGTGAAGATCTAAATAAACTGTGTCTTTGAAGAAAATTGTGGGTGTGCCTGTTAGCACATGCAGTTTTCTGGAATGAAATAGACACAAAGCCAGTGGTGTGTGCAGGGGGAAACTTCCAAAAGAGTCACCAAAGTGAACTAAAAAACACCAAAAGACTTAAAACGATCCCTGAGCCATCCATCATTTAGGGGTGGATGTGGAATGAGACAGCTTTGCTGACCTCAGTGCAGCTTGTTCCAGATGGCAACTGTAGAGGTGCCTCAGTGTCCAACGGAGGAGAGTGCCAGAGGCCTTGGAGGATTGTGGGTAAGGAAGCTTCCAGAACTGAGCAAATTTAAGGGCTGATGTCATCAGCCAGGGTAGACCTCGCGTGGTTGTCCAGGGATTTCAGGATTGCTGAAGAGCAGTGCCTGCTGTTTATTTGCCGTTTTCTCTTTCCCTGAACCACACTTGTTGGTGCTATCTGTTTCCCATTTTACCTTTATGCTTCAGCATGAGGGATTAGATAACTTACTTCTTAGTTCCTGACCTTAAGAATGAGAAGAATCATATCGAGGCTCAGTCTTCTCACTGTGTATCGTCTCTTGCTATGGAATGAATTAAGTCATGTCCCTCAAAATTCATATGTTGAAGGCTTACCCTCCAGTGTAGTTGCAATTGCAGATAGAACCTTTAACAGGGTAACCAGGGATAAATGCATCACACGAGGAGTCCCTGGTCCCATAGGACTGCTCTCTCCATGGAAAGAAGACACCAGAGCTACGTCCTCACAGAAGAAAGGCCACATGAGGACACAGGAGGAGATGGCAACATGCCAGTCAGTGAGAGCGGCCTTAGGAGAAGACCTTGGCCGTGGACTTGCAGCTTCCAGAATTGTGAGAACTAAATTTGCCTTGTTTCCTCAACCCAACCTTGGATGTTTCTATGGTGGCCTAGAACACTAGAGCATTCCTGATGAAGACACCACTAGCCTCACCCAGAGATACCTGACCCATGCCTAAGCAGCACTGTTGAGATGTCTCTTCTAGGGCGAGAATCATGGAGTTTTATTTAATAGAAGAAGTTTGAGCTGGTTATTGGGTGGACTGTGGTTATCATTAAGACTTTTAATCAGGGTTCCAGCATGGTAGGGTTGAGCTTTTGGCCCCTCTGGGCCTGTCTTGAATAGAGGCATGGACACACAGGCCACTTGGCCAATGAGATGTAACAAAAGGGAGGTGTTTCTTCTAGACAGAATCTCTTCAGTGTCAAAGTACAATTTGCTACGTTTCCATCCCTGTTACTGTAATCTGTGATGTCTAGGTTGATAGTGGCAAGTCTGTCAGCCTCTGTTCTGATGCAGATGCTGTGGAGCAGGGACTCAGCTACTCTACAAAAGATCACCAGCATAAGTGAGAAATAATATTCAAAGTCATTAAGATTTTTAGGGATATCCTATCTTGATGGATCTAATCAATACTATGGGTAGAGAACATTTCCAAAATTGTCATAGAATTTGATTATGTAATATTGTAGAATGTGATCAATTAATTGAATATTTTGGAGTTTAGCTTCATTAATTAAACAGTAGAGCTGAGCTCACAAGATGCCCATCAGTCACTGAGCTGTGCTTTGTATGCAAAGGAGATGATATCGAATGGCTGCTGGGAGAACATGTCTTAAGTTAATTTGTCAGTAGAGGTGATGGATTCTTTTAAAACCATTCATGCTTCTCTACTCAGCTGCCCCAAGCAAGGTGAAAGCTATGTGCAGTGATTGATCAGAACCTGGCTGGGCCGCAGACTCACCACGTCAGGCTCACCCTGTCTGGCAGCAAAAGAGCATGAAGAGTTGACACCAAAGAGGCTGAGTCCCCAATGGGTTCTCAGATGGTGCTGAGCTGAGACCTGAGCCGCATCCAGGAGCAGGGACAGGAGACATAGCTCACAGAAGTTGTCAGATCAAAGTATCGTGACCCAAGGAACACCTGCTGCACACCTTTCTGAGCAGTGTGATTACAAGGGAATTTTACCACGCATAGGTCCACTCTGATCGATAGAAACTCTGCTTGATAACTACTTTATTTGGTACACTGGTCTAATAGGAAGTTAAGGCTAGTGACAGCCTATAGAACAGAATGTATTATTGTCCTTGTGTGGTTGGGTGTTTGTTTTATTTTTAAATTTATTTTTTATGTATTTGATACAGGGTCTCATTCTGCAGCTCAGACTTGGAATGATTCTCCTGTTTTTAGCCTCTGCAGTGCTGGGATTACAGGCATGTACCACCACACCTGGTCTTGGTGGCCGGCTTAGCATGCTTGGGGCAAGGCCAGCATGGCATGTGGTGCCGGATTCAAACCTGGTCCCTGCGCTTTCCTGAGTAGGCACTTAGTGCTCTGAGCTATCTCACATGCCCTTGGATGCTTGTTTAATAATGCTTCAGAAAACAAGGGGGGAGGGATGGATGAGGGGAGGGAAGGAGACAGAGAGAGCAAGAGTGAGAGAGCGAACAAGAAGAGAGAGAGAGAGACAGAGAGAGAGAGAGAGAGAGAGACAGAGAGACAGAGAGAGAGAGAGAGAGAGAGAGAGAGAGAGAGAGAGAGAGAGACTTTGAAGAGAAGACACAAAGAATTGCATATGAGGAAGAGAGTAGACATGAAGTTGATGTCAAGGTGTTGTCCACTTTTTCTTCTGGAAGATTCCAGAAGATGTCCTCTGACGTATTTGCTTGAGCAGGTCACTCTTTTGTACTGTGTGTCTTGCCTCCCTGATTGGCCCAAGGGGTCTTTTGACTCACACTAGGCCCTTCCCTAGGAGTTTGACTAGGGTCTGGAGTGCTGAATCAGTTTCTTTCTGGGGCAGAGGCTTGAAGAAATAAACTTGAAGTTGTAGGCAGTGGTCTTCCCCCGGAAGGTCTTGGTGGGTGACTGAGGAATGAAGCAGATGTGTAATTGAATAGAGTCTGGAGTCCCATGTGCTAGACCTGGCTCCGTCTGTCACGTGGTCTTGTGCTAATGAAGGACAGTTCATGCTACTTTTGGGAATTGCAGGTCAACCACTGCCCCTGTGTGTGCTCCCTCAGGCTTCCACAACACAGTGCCACAGACTGAGAGGTGAAATAGCAGAAGTGCGTCCTCTCAGTTCTAGAGGCTGGAAGTCTGAAATAAAGGAATTTTCAGGGTTTATGCCTTCTGAGGGCCCGGGGACAGACCCTGCCCCACGCCTCCTTCTTGACTTCTGTGACGATTGGCACCGCCCGCATCCCTTGTCTTTTAGGGATGTGATTCCTGTGTGCATGTGTGTTCTAGGTGACATTCCCCAAGGCTCTTCCCATTCCCTTGTAGCTCTTCCGTCTTTATTAAGATACCAGTCATGTTGGGTGTGGTGTGCACTCGTCTTAACCCGACTCATCTGTAAAGGTCCTATTTATACATATGGGAACATTCACAGATTTTGGGGTTAAGATTTAAGTATATTTTTGGGGGACTTGAATCAACCATATCATCATATAATGTAGTTTTTTTTCTCAGGCTCCTTAGAAGTGGCTACTGTCCCTTGGCTAAGTAGGGAAGCTCCCTGAGGTAGAACTTGAAGGCAGAAAGATGAAGTAGGACACAGAAAGATTTACCAGTGCCAGAGGGAGTAGATGATTAGGGTTCGAGTTGAGAATGGCTCAGAGGACAGAGGTGTGGGGCTCCAAGTACCCCTGACTCAACAGAAGAAAGATGGGAGTTGGAGCGCTTGGGTCTCTTGCCTTTACAAGAGAAAGAAGCCAGCTCAAATTTTCCTATGGAAAAAAAGGAGATAGAATTACTGTAACTAGAAAGGTAAGAAATATTATATAAGGCAAAGTAGGATGTAGCCAGTGTTTTCTTGTGGAAATACCAGAAGTAGCCAAGAATTGTCTCTTTATTACAAAGTAGCAATTAGTTACTAAGACAAATAGTATTAAAAATAGACATCCAGGGGCCAGGGAGATGGCTCAGTAGAATAAGTGCTTGCCTGGCGAGTGCAAGGGCCTGAGTTCAAGTTGGATATATTAGTGAATGGCCAGTTTTTAAAGTGTTATGAAAATGACAAGTACTGAAACTGCAGGAATCTAAAGGAGGAAGAAGGGACTTCTTGCTGGAATAGTTAAGAAGGGTTCCATGTCAGAGTTAAATATCCACTGTTGTGGTAAATCATGGTACATGTTTCATTACAGGTTTGGCATTGTGATTAGTGACTTGTAGACTGAATTTTTTGAGCTGATGATGTTGAAGCCAGTTTTGGTGCCGTTAAATGGAGTACAAGTAGTCACCATGAGCGGAGGCCATCCTGAGAGCCTCCCTGTGTCTAGACAAGGGTGAGAACCTTGGCACACTTAGGTGTGTGGCTTTTATTCCCAGGTAGTCAAGGTGCCCCTGGTGTGTCTCTCAAAGGTTCATGAACCTGAAGCCTGGCCCCCAGGGTTGTGTCATTGGGTGGTAGTGGAGTCTTTAAATGGGAAGCCCAGGGGAGGTGATTGGGCAGGGGTACCACTCTTGACAGGGGCTAGAGTTTTCTTCCAGGAGCAGGTCAGGCCTCATGGACCTGCTGTTTCTTGGGGAACAGATTGTTTTCAAGTGGGATGGCTCTGCGCTCAGTCTGTCAGGCGCATCAACAATGGTCTGCCAACTTGACTGGAGTAAGATCACCTAGCAGATGAGTAGTTTGTTCTGGGTGTGCTTATGTGTGCTGTAGCAAAACTGAGGGAGGAGACTCATGGTAGTTGTGGGCAGCCCACCCAATGGGCTTGCAGCTTGGATGGAATAAATGTGGGAGGGAGAAGGAAATCCCTGTTTGGAAGAGCTCCTGTCTTCCTGCATGGGTCCATGCTTTGCTGTCCTCACTGGTGGACACCATTTGTCTCTAGTTTCTCTAGTTTCTGTATCGTTCAGTGTAGAATCACACTGGTGACCACTCAGTGAGCCTCTGGGCCTCTGTCCTTGGAGTCCATCTTGTTCTGCAGTTTCCACCCTCTAGGCCAAGAAGCTATGGGATTTAATCTCTCTCCTCTGATCCTCTGGGCCTCTATAATAAATTTCTTTGCATAATTAGACATA
>NW_004524584.1:27623281-27627783 GCF_000260255.1 Octodon degus | reverse complement strand
GCCTCAGTCTGAGCCTGTCTGTCCTGATTGGTCAGTTTCACCGTAGTAATCCGCAGGCCCTTCCAGTCACCAGTGCCTTGATGAGGCCATCCCCCACTTTTTTTGGAGACAGACCCAAGGGACAGATGTTGGGGGCCAGGGCAGACGTGGCGCCGACCTCACCACTGGTGCACCTCAGGTACACGACTTTAATCTCGTTGGGGTCTAGTTTGGGCGGCACGGTGGAGGCGGCTGGTGTCAGATGAGTCGGGATTCAGGACGGCCAAAGAAGGCATCTTAGCCTCCTCCTAGTCGAAAGCTGAAAGCTTAATTTTTTTTAGTTTACAAATAAAAATTGTGCATATTTGTGCATTTCTATGTGATATTTCAGTATGTACACTCATTGTGTTATGTTCAGGTCAGATAAGCTTGTCTCTTGAAATAGTTATTGTTTGTGGTGAAAACATCCAGAGTACTTTCTTCTAGCTTTTTTGAATTCTACAGTACCTTTTCTGTAGCTATGGTATTGAACCACGGAATGCCAGAATGAATTCACCTTGTCTGACTAGTGGCTTCTGGCCAACCTCTTTCCTCTTTCTTTCCCAGACTCTAGTAAGCACTACCCTCCTCTCAACTTTTATGGGATCAACTTTTTAATTTAATTTAAATTTTTTTGAGACAAGAGCTTACTATGCAGTTCAGGCTGGTCTTGAACTCACTTTGTGGCCCAGGCGGGCCTTGAACTTGCAGCGATCCTCCTTACTGAGTGCTGGAATTACAGGCGTGGGCCACCAAGTCTGGCTGCAAGGAAGAAATCTATCTTGGTATTGGAAATTGAATTCAGGACCTTGTGCTTGACTGGCAGCTGCTGTGCTGCTGAGCTATGTCCCTGGGCCAACTTTTTTAGAACCCACATATGGTTGAGATTATGCAAACACAAAGTAATCAGAAGAAGAAAACAATGTGAGCGTGGCGGCATAGGCCTGCAACACCTGTACACTGAGCTAGGAGGGTTGCAAATTTGAGCCCAACCTGGGTAACTTAGTGAGATCCTGACTCAAAAAAATAGAGCTGGGTATGTAGCTCAGTGCAAAGGCCCTGCGCTCAACCCCAGGATTGTGAATTAAAAAAAAAAAAAAAGATGGAAGAGGAAACATGAATTATCCTGATTTAATCAGTATGTATTGTATTCAAATATCTGAAGTACCTTGTAAATATGTATGATTTTTATATTTTAATGAAAATGTAAAAAAATCCAAAGCAGATGGAAAAACTAGTTACCTTGATTTATCATTCCGCATTGCCTATGTGCATCACACTGTCCCCCATAAATACGCACCACTGAAAAGCACAACAAAAGCATCCTGCTCTGGCCCATTTATAATGTACGTTGGCATGACGAGTGCAGCCGGCCACTCAGCAGTTAATTCAACACGTTCTGCGTGAATTAGGCAAAGCAGAGATTACAGTCTTCCTTTTCATGCTCTCTAGAGGTTGTAGATCACAGCCTTCTGTCCCCTGGCCCTGGCACTTGTGCAGCCAGGACTGGTCGGGGGGTATTGGACTGAAGGGCAGGACCAGGGAGGAAGCAGGTGCACTCATAGGATGGGGAGTGAGCCATGGGCTAAGGGGGGTTGCGCATCAGGGAGCAGGAAACTGGTGACATCACAGGAAGGTGCTGTGTGACAGAGGTCCTTTTAGCACCCGACAGGCAGTGAGGGGTAGGTGTGTGGGCAGAAGGCGGTAGTCTTTGATCAGAGCCAGTTTGGCTTGGTGGTGGCATGGGAGGAAGGGGCAGGTTGGAGACACTGGGGGAAGGTAGTTGTCCCTTTCTAGGCCTGAGCTCTATGCTCCTGTGGCACCATTCCCCAAGCCCGAGTGGGCAGCTAGTGGGAGGGACAGGCCAGAGGACTGGACAGACCAGGCCTGCAGGAGCATCCCTGACTCAGAAGAGCCATTCATAAGGCCTCAGACCTGGAGTTCAGCTTCTGCCCCCAGCTCATCGCTAAGAATGTCATGTGGGACCATGTGTCTCACGTTTGTTGACTTTGCAATGTGATTCTAGGGGTGCGTTTTCTAGGTCTTGCCTCACTTAATCTATACCTGCTACTCTTCCCATTTTGTAGCTTAGGAAACCGAGGCTTAAAGAAATCAGCCAAAGTCACAGGGAGTGCTTGATGCCGCACATCTGTGACTGGGGGTAACAGGAGTTTGCTCTGCTCTTAGTGTCAGGCAGAGCTCTATGTTTGTGTACAAGTGGCTTAATGACAGCGAAGCTGTGCCCACACACTGGACTCTCCAAGGCAGCCTTTCTACATCGTTGACACATCCTCGGCAAGGCAGATGGTAAGAACTTCCTGGGGGGAGGCACCCCTGCCTCCCCAGATACTTCTCCCACTCCTCGCAGATGCGGCAGTTAGTTCCTGTCTGGGAGACGCATGCGTCCATCAGCACACGGCTGAGCTCTGTCCCTCTTGGCGCTTCGCACTGTCTGCAGGGCACCCGACGCACAGATGGGGTTTTTCCTAGAACACAAGAGGGGGACAGTGGCTCCATTTAGTGCCATTTACCTTTCACATTCTCTTGTTACTTCAACACCCGTGTTAGGCTCGCAATGCCCGTGTCCCTGGGAAAAGGGAGCACTTGTCTCCAGCCCTTCCTAGCACCATGGCCCACGCCATACCCTCCTGTTGCCAGGAGGCCAGGGCTGGCTGCATGGGCATGCTGCCTGCTGTGCAAAGAAATCTAGGAAAGGCCTGGGGCTCTGTCTTCGGCCACTGGGGAGATGGAATAAAAACAGCACTGGGGTTCCATCTCACTGCAGAAGACATGGCTCTCAGGAAGGCATTGGAGGATGTGGGGACAAAGGAACTCTTCCGCCCTGCTGGTGAGAGTGTAAGGGAGTGCAACTGCTATGGAAATCAGCACGGAGAGACCCCAAAGCGCTAAAACTCCCAATCCGTTTGGCCAAGGTATGTCTCTCCTGGGTATCTTCCCACGAGTTAAAGTCATCATATGGTAGTAATACATAATTGCCACCCCACGTGGGCAGCGCAGAACTCACAAGAGCTGAATTATGGGAGCAGCCTTATGCCCCGCAACAGGTAAGTGGATGAAGCCAATGTAGTCCATGCGCACCCCGGAGAACTATATGGCCATAAAGAAAGATAAATTGGAGTCACTTGTAGGAAAATGGATCAATCCTAAAATCATAATGTTAAGTGAAATAAATTTGATATAGAAGTTTATTGCATTTTTTAGGACTGGTGGGATAGCTCAGGGGCCTAAGCGCTTGTTTAGGCAAGTGCTGGGACCGGGGTTTAATGCCTGGTAACCACACACCACGCTGGCCCTAGCCCCGACCCCGGGTGTGGAGTCCCAGCCACTGAGTCCCGGCCCGGCAGTGCATGCCTGTAATCCCAGCACTGAGAAGGCTGAGAACAGGAGAAGCACTACGAGTCCGAGCTGTGGAGTGAGACGCTGTACCAAGATATATATTATATATTGCATTTTCCTCTTACATGAGAAACTCAGGATGAGCAATGTGAAGAGCTAAATAAAGGACATGTGCTGGGAATTTAGGAGACAGACTCTTTGGGGACTGGAAAGGGAACTGGGGAAGGAGGGAGAGGGGATAGGGAGGATTCCATATGATCATGACCCCCCGTGTACATGTACCAGTTTCCCAAAATGAATATTAGTACTATGTATTGTGAACATATGCGAATAAAGCGTCCAAAACGACCTATTAAAGGAGACATTCTAGTAGAACTGGTTTGCACTTCGTTACCAATGCCTAGAAGACTAAAAAGTAAAATGCCGCGAGAAGAGCCACTGGCCCTGCCCGAGCAGTGCAGGGGACCCTCGCGGAGCCTGAGGTGAGGGCTTTGTGGGCTGCACTCGCCTCTGCGGCCTCGAGTGCAGGCTGCAGTGAGGTTGACACGGGTGCCCTGCCTCCTTCTTTCCTCTCTCGCTGTCACCACCCACAGCTCACAGTGGGAGCAGCAGGGTGGCTGTTCAGAGAAGGGGAGGTGCCAGGCTTCTTTCCAGGGAGTGGCCGCCCCTCCTGTGAGCTTATGAGCCTCTTCCTCGGGGCTCACACACCAGTCAAAAATGGGGCAGGTCCCCAGAAGGATCTGTGCCAGTACTTTCTCCTTTTTGTTGGGCATGACTACTCTCTGCTTCCCCCTTGCAGAAATTGTGTGCTGTAACATCGTATTATTTTGTAATTAATTTTAATTGTGTCAAAATATGCATAACGTAAAATTTACCTATTAAACCATCTCTTATTTCTTTTTTCTTTTTGATACTGAAGCCCAAGGCCTTGCCTCTGATAGGTAAGCAATCAAACCCTTTTAAAAATGAAAACTGATTTTGAAACACGATCTTCCAGAGTTGCCCAGGCTGGCCTTTGACTTGTGATCCTCTTGCCTCAGCGTCCTAAGTAGTACTGGGATCAAGGTGTGTGCTACTGCACCTGGCCCGTTTCCCACTTTCCTGTTCTTAAGTGCACAGTTGGAGGC
>NW_004524584.1:27589564-27623127 GCF_000260255.1 Octodon degus | reverse complement strand
AGCCACTATCTACTTTCCATCTCCAGGAATTGGGCTCCACTAAACACCATGGGCAGGGGTAGGGGTGGGGGTGGAGAGTCACACACATTTGTCTATGTTTTCTTCCTTGACTTTGGTTTTCCCTTTTTGTTTTGTTTTGTTACTGATGAGACAGTTATTTATTTATCAATTAATTTATTTGGTTGTTGCAGGGTCTCACCATGCAACTCGGGGACTCATGGTAATCCTCCTGCTTTCAACCTCTCCAGTGCTGGGATTACAGGCATGCACCACTATGCCTGGACTCTGGCTGGCTCAGCTGGCCCTGGGGGCGGGGCTGGTGTGGCATGTGGTGCCGGGGATGGAACCGGGGTCCCTGTGCTTGCCTAAGCTTGCCTAAGCAGGTGCTTTGGCCCACTGGGCTCTCTTGCCGGCTCTTTCCCTGACTTTGGTAGAGGAACTACAGCAGCAGAGCTGCAGCGACATGGTCTGGATTTGCCCTGGTTCTAGCTCCGTTCTTCCTTTCCCCACCTACCCAGGTTTTAGTACTTGCACGGTAATGTGTACATGCCTGTACATAATATGTGGTCCTGTTTACTTGCTTTTAAAATCTAAATGAATGATACACTGCAGCACCACTGTGCAACTTGTGGTGCTCAGTCAGCATATGTTGAGATTCATCTTACTGACACTTACAGCGCTAGCTTACTTACTGTATCTGCCCCATAGTATTTTATTACACAGAAAGTTGCATTTAAGGAAACCTATTCTTCTGTTGATACCAATGAATGATGCTTTCCTTTTTTCCTGTTTCTGGCAAAGCTGTATGGAATATGCTCGGTTAAAATTTCTGAGCGCGCGGCGAGAGTTCTTGGTACGCTCACGGGGGCGGAGTCTATGGGCAGTACGGGACAGTGTGTGTCAAACTTTAACTGCTGATTTAGAATCACTCCCCTAGTAAGGTCAGCAATTCCCATTTCTATCCATAGTAATGAAAGTGTATTAAATGCTTGTCATTCTGTTGAGTGCAAAATGGCATTTTGGTGTGGTTGTATTTGGAAAATTTCAACTTTCTTCTTCTTCTTTTTTTTTTAAATGTATGTGGCACAAGGTCTCGCTATGTGCAGCTCGGACTCATAGTGATCCTCCTGCTTTCAACCTGCCCAGTGCTGGGATTCCGGTGTGCGTCACCATGCCGATCTCGGTGGCCGGCTCAGCGCACCCAGTGCTGGGGCTGGTGCGGCTTGTAGTGCTGGGGATCGATCCCTGGTCCTGTGCTTGCTAAGCAGGCTCTTAGTTGGCTAAGCTATCATGCTGGCCCTCTTCTACCAACTTTACCATATTGGTTTTTATACTAAGATATTTAATCCACTTGGAATTTATTATTGTGTATGGCAAGAGCCTGGCATTGACTTCTGCGTGTTTTTCTGCATGGAGAAATAACTTCTACAGCACCGTTCATTGAGCAGTGTACTTCTGTTAACTTCAAAAGCCTCCGTGCTGTGGATCTGTGTTAGTCACTTACCCGTTGCTGGCATGGGGGCTTCAGCCTGTGCAGTTTAAAAGAAGAATGGTCTGTTTTGGCTCACATTTCAGAGGATGCAGCCCAAGGATGGAGGGGAGCTGACTACGCTTACTGGGGAATTTCGGGAGACGGATTTGATGCATGGGATACGGCTGCCTCGCGAGAGTCCTGAGGGTGCCAAGGGATGGAGTTGCCTGGGGCAGGAAGGGCATTCCTCCTCCTCTCTGCCACTGCCTGCCTCTTCATTTGTCAGGATCAGAAGCCCTATCTAGGGAGGAGGAGAAGCAGCAGCCCTGGGAGGCTGAAGCAGCACTGGCGCTGACCTTCTTCCTGCCTGCAAGGACAGCCTGACAGGGACGGGGAGGTGAGAGGAACCTCAGCTCAGTCAGAGGTTAAATTCTGATGCTTAAAATGTGGGCTTGGTCTTTTGTGTTATGATGCTGGTCTTCTTAAGATTCATTCATTCATTTATTTATTTTGGTACAGGGTTTCCCTAAGATGCTAAGTGGCCCAGGCTGGGCTCAAACTGACAGTCTTCCTGCCTCAGCCTCCCATGGTAGTGGGAGTACAAGTATGCTCCACTGCACCAGGCTTCTTAAATTTTTTAATCCAACAGTGGTCAGAAAATTCAGTGTTGAGTAGGATGGGCCCACTAACAGCTTTAAAGAGAAACAGGAAGAGGGGAAAAAGGATGCTAAGAAGTTTCAGTTGTTTTATGATTATATTTCAGGGTTTCGAGAGTTCATTATATTGGTTACATTTATCTGACAATGTTTTTATTTTGCCTTCACTCTTGAGGGCATGAAATTCTAAGTTATTTTCCATCACTAGAGCTATATTGCTCCATTCTCTTCTGACATCTATTGCAATTGAAGAGAAATTGCAGTCCCTGTAATTATCCTTTGTGTTTGAGAACATCTTATGAGAGGCTCCGGCAGGCTTTTCTAGACACTGTCTATCCATCTCCTCGGGACAGCTAATGTCTGACAGACCGCAGGACAAAGATGGCGGCTCCTGCTGCTGCAGGGCTGTCCAGCGCCCAGAAGCTAGAAAGTGTCTCTCTGAGTTCCTTCTGCTCTCCTGAGCGCACTGAGATTCCTCCCGGCCCCTGTGTGGTGGGGCACATTTTTGAGCCCAATTGTGTTGTTTCTGTTTTTTCTCCCCTCTGGAGCAGAAGGAGTATCATCTGCTTAGGAGGTTTACCAAATTTGCATAATTAATCACTTTAATAAACTTGTCTTGAATATTTAATCACTGTTAGGTAGTGATACAAATAATCCAGCAGTTGCAGTTTTTGCCATAAAAAATTTCTATTGACAATTTCTATTTATTAAAACTGTTTCCTTCTTTTTGGAATACTGGGACTCATACCCAGGGTCACTTTTTGCCGGGCAGGTGCTTTGCCACTGACCCATACCCCAGCCCTCCCAAGCCTAATTTTGAGTTTATCAGGCATTGTTCGTCTTCTTCCCTAGTAGTTGTTTCCAAATACTGCACACATGAATTTTGTTTGTTTATTTTCTTTATTTCTTTATTTATGTGTGGGAGGGGCAGCTCAGCCCACCAGGGGGCGGGGCTGGCTGGCATGTGGTGCTGGGGGATTGAACCACGGTCCCTGTGCTTTGCTAAGCTTGTTCTAAGTAGGTGCTTTAGACCACTGAGCCATCTCACCAGCCCCCTTGTTCTAAGTAGGTGCTTTAGACCACTGAGCCATCTGACCAGCCCCCTTGTTTGTTTTCTTGAGACAGAGTCTTTCCAGGTCAGGCTGGCCTTGAGCTCACTGCTGTCCGCGCTGGCCGTGAGCTCACGATGGTCCTCCTGCTTCCGCTTCCTGCGTGTGGACATTAGATGCACGTGCTCCCACGTCCTGTTTGATTCATTTTTCTAAATCTGCCTCCTCCACCTTTCCCATGTCTTGGGACTTTAAGAAGAGAGCTGCTGCCACCCTTAAAACCACAGTCAGTGTCAGCCGTTGACGCGGCCCCTCCTTCTCCCTCCGCAGACCCTGCTCCATTCTTACCTTTCCCGTTTTATAGCTTTCCTCTTCTTCCTACTGCCCTTTATTGCCAAAAGTTCTACGCTGTAATTTGAAAAGTAGGACACTAAAGCATCCATTTCTGACTGATCTGCTAACTACTGGGCTGTAATTGTATTCAGAATTGATATTTCAGCCAAAACTTTAACTATTTTATTCAACTGGAGAGGTATTTTTTGGCTGATTATTCCTGCTTATGGTTTTGCCTAGAGCTTTTATTTCAGTTATATTTTTGTGCCACGCTAGATATTTTTTCCATTTATTTGCACAAATCTAGATAAAAATGTTAACGGAGATATAAAAGTCTTATGTTAAGCCAGGAAGAGTATGGAAATCAGAAATGATGCATACATCTTCCTACTTTTGTTTTTTCTGAGATTTATCACTACAGAATAGATTCACCCTGAGAATATGATGGTTAATACAGTTATGTCAAGTTCTCAAACACCTGAAATTATGAAGCTAAAACTTCTCTTATAAGCTTATTGGGAATGAGCGGGAAAATGTGTTCAGGTAAATTACCTCTGTCAGAAAAATAAATGTCAACTCTGTAAATGAAGCCTGTCTCGAGTGCTGTGTGTGTGTGTGTGTGTGTGTGTGTGTGACACTAATTGTCCTCCAGGTGGGAACATTCTGCCCACTTGAGTTCCTTCTATGAAGACACCCACAGCCCTTCATCTGGAGAGTGAAGGGAGGGAAAGATGGCAGAGGACTCTCATGTCTCTTGTCCTGTAGGTGACAGGCAGATATCCTCATGGGGTCTGCAGAGGCCCAGAAGCCCCTGGCAGGCCTGACACTTTGGTCTTTTTGGCTGTTGTGACAAACTCCACAAGTGGGCAGTCAGTGAGCCCCAGGTATTATTGCTCACAGCCTTGGGGTGGGCGGTGTCCACGACCAACATGGCAGTGGATTCAGTGCGCAGTGAGGCTGTGTGACGCAGTGTCCCCAAGCCAACCATCCATCAGGCAGGTCCTCCTTATCCTGGGAGGCTGGAACCAACCTGGCCTGAGGCTGGTACACGGATTCTTGAAGACTCTGTGTGACTTTCAGTAAGCTTCACAGGCGAAGCTTCCTAGAGCTCAGGATTTTAGGAGGTCCCCTTAGCCCTAGACAGTGAAGTCTGTCCTCTGGAGCTGTGACAGCGCCTCCTTGGCCGAGTCCCAGGCAGCCTGTGCTCAGCAAGCCACCAGGTGAGTGATAACCAAGGTTCACGGTGAATTCTTGTCTTTTGCCTGTTTGATTTTTAATCTGTGGCATCTGACTAGCTGTTGCCTTGTGTTAGAGAGGCAGGACCAGGGGCTTCTTTCAGCATGGAGGGAAAGGAACAAAATGAGAGGGAAAATATCAGAATTCAGATGTTGTTATAAAACCCCCTCCTATCCATAAATGCATAGTAACAACTAATTTGCATTTTCAGTGTGCTACCAGCCAGGTTGTTGCTGGGAAACGAAGACACAGTGTCGGCTAAGGGACTGATTGGAAAATCCCATCTATTTTTTTAAGATATAGAAAGGCCTGTTGGATATACTGCTTCTATTACTTGAGGATTTTTCTTTTCTTTCTTTCTTTCTTTCTTTCTTTCTTTCTTTCTTTCTTTCTTTCTTTCTTTTTTTTTTTTGTATGTGTGCAAAGGAGCAGATTTCAAAGGCTGTCCATTTTCTACCTTGCTTGATTTAATTTAATAAAAAAATTTATGATGAACATGTATTATTTTCTATCATTAGAAAAACCTGATCTCTGATGAACAGATTGGGGCTGTGAGATTCACCTTCTAGCCCTGGTGCACCCCGGGGTGGGTGGGTTGCTGTTGAATCTTGCGGAAAGTGCATTTGGCTCCCTCAGCCCTGGCTCCCTACCTGGCCGTTGGCACCCACTGCTGCTGTTCCCGCGTCGCTTCAGTCCCTCGTAGACTCTAGGCAGAGGGGATCGTGCTGTGATAGCACTCCAGAAGGACTGTTGTGGATGAGACTTCACCCACACACGACCTCAGGGTGCTGATTCACCAGCGACAATCCCTTGAGGCTTGGGGCAGACTTCTGGCCTGGTAGTAGTCTCCTGCTCTTCTGTGTTGGGTGGCTGAGTAGAGACCTGGCTGGGAAGACAAAGATGAGGAAGCCAGAAAGACCAGCTCTTCTCTTCTTGGCTAGGACGGGAACAGCAAAGGGAAATGCAAGGAGCAGCAGGGTGTGGTGTGCATTCCTGTGATCACAGGGCTCTGGCTGGCTGAGGCAGGAGGATTCCAAGTGAAAGCATAGCCTGGGCATCTTAGTGACTTAGTGGATAGTCTATCTCAAAATAAAAATTACAAGGGCTTGGTTTGTAGCTCAGCGAGAAAGTCCTGGGTTCAATTCTGAGAGAAAATAAAAACAACTCCCTTGCAAAAAGCCCGAGGAGGGGCAAAATTTGTCTTCCTGTTGAGCAGAGGGTTCCACGCACACCATGGCGCCTAAGTCACCTGGCAAGAAGTGTTCCCCAGGCCGAAGGAGAGCTGGAAGGAGCAGGCTCTAAACCTTTCTGTTTGCTCATAGGGAAAATGGAAAATAATGATTCTGGAATGGCTGAATGCTTTAGTATTTGCTTCTTTTGTTCCCTCTTTTTGTTTCTGTTATATTTGTATGCTTATAGTATTGAATAAGTACTAGCTTTGTCTTGTAGGATACAAGATGGGAGACCATAGAGGATGCTGTAGGTGAGCTATGACCGGCAGAAGAAGCACTTGCTGACCAAAAACTACAATGAACGTTAAAATTTAATGAAATCTAAAAAACTTCATTGCACAAGAACATGTTATTATAGTTTACGTATAGCTATTCGCCCAAGGCCTCATGTAAGTCATGGGGCAGACTCAGCTCGAGGAGCAGTGAGTGGCTTGCGTGGCGGGCCGGAGGATGGGGGCGGCCAGAGAAAAGGTGGGAACTGCTGAACTAACAGTATGCGCTGACCCCAGGCCAGCAGTCTCCAGAGGGGCGGGGAGAGTCATCCTGGGCACGGTGGTGCCCGGCCTCCCTTCCGGTCCCTGCAGGGCGGGGAGGCCGTGCCTACAATTGAGGCTGCCTCACGCAGAGAGGAGATGTTTGGAGAAGACAGAGGCACTGACCCTCTCTCCTGAGCAAATAAGGCTCTGAGGTCTTGCTGTGTAATTCAGGCTGCTTTAAACTCTGACACCTCTAGTAGCTGTGAGCTAAATAAACCTCTCCTTCCCTCATTTTGAGTGTCGGGTATTTGTCCCAGCAATGAGAGAAGAGTAGCTAAGACATATATGTTGCTGTGAATCCTCCTCAAAATACTCCCTCTTGCTTTATACATGCACACACACTTGCACGCACACTCATTGAGCCCATCCTTGCCACTATCTGAAGCAATTCTGGAAGCGCTCTTTGTGAGCGTCTCTAGCGGCACTCTCCTGGCTGCCCTGGTGGTTGGAACTGATTCAAATCATTGCCCTTTCATGGTCATTTTGACTTTTGAGAAGAGCCAGAAGCTGCCCGGTGCCAGATCCGGTGAGTAAGATGGATCAGGACACAGCAGCATGTGTTCAAGAGCCTTGTGTCCCCTGGACGCTGCTTGGCCACAGCACCCTCTGTACATTTAATCACACTGTATAACCTCGCTCAGGAAGGTGACCTGCAGCACGGCCTTAGCAAGTGACAGGACTCCAGGGTGAGGGATGTGTGTGCCAAGCAAGGAGGTGCATTTGCAAGGGGATTCGTGGCAATGTGTCTTTTACTGCAATCCATTTTATTTTTTTAATGTATTTAGTACAAGGTCTAAATGGTCTCACTACACAGGTTGGACTCGTGGTGATGCTCTTGTTTTCAGCCTCCCGAGCACTGGGAGTATTACAGGTGTGCACCACCAAGCCCGGTCTCAATCGCCGTCTCAGCGCACCCCAGGGCGGGGCTGGCACAGCACACCAGGGATCGAACCCTGGCTGTAATCCATGTTGAAGTGAACACCCATAGTCTGTATTCCTGGGAGGAAGACACATCCAAAACATACTGGGCAATTACATTGCCCTGGGTTCATGTTTCCATCCTCTTTTTCCCAAACCTGTGAGGTAGCATTACTGTTTTTATTTCATAGGGGAAGATGGTGATAATTAGAAGATTCAGGTGATTTGACTGAGGCTGTGCATCAATCAAAGTATACCAGGAAGATTATAAAAATATAAATATTGGCTTGGGGCTACAGCTTAGCAGCACAAGCACCCCCCTGGCAAGCGTAAGATCCTGAGTTTGATTCCTGGTATCAAACATACACATCATCCCGTGCACAGGGTGTTCGTGGAACAAGATGGCGTTCTGGAATAAAGAAAAGGCCATTATGTGGGCTGAATGCAAACTGCATGCTGAAAGCTTCAAACGATAGAGCCATGTGTGTGTTAGGACCACACTAGTTGCTGTAACAAGTAAGCCCTCAGTTTCAGAGCCATATACAGACGCGTGACTCTCATTCATGCGACAGTCCAGTTGGAGGCGCAGAAAAACAGACTGTCTTCAAGATCACTCAGAGGAGCGGGGAGGGTTCTGGCAGTTGACAGTGAAAATGTCCCCAAAATAAAATGCTCATGATCTTGGGGGTGGGGTGGACCAAGGGACTTGCAGCTCTCAGTGCCGCAATACATTAACATTCATCCTGTGTGCCGCACAAGTTGGTAAGTAGCCTGGCTGTCCCCAGGATCTTTTTATCTGGTGGGTTTTTGGCCTTTAGCATCTCTCTGACTGTCAGACCAATCAACACACCTCAGGATTCCAGAGCTTCAGCCTTTGGTTATACTGCATCACAGGTAGAGCTTGTAGGAATCGATGTAGGATTTTTTTTTCTCCCCTAGTGTTTTATTTCAAAAGAATAAGCATTACATTTTTTTCAGACACCTGAGGAATGATTAATCTTATATTTTTTTTAGTAGTTTTTTTTCTTTCTTTAGTAAAACTGCCTTTCCTGAGAGCATCTCTCTGCGGCCTCCGCCTGTTCTCTCTTCCACCTTGAGAGCTCACTTCTGCAGTGTTTTGACGGATGTCTGGCTCCAGCAAGTTCCCATGCAGAACGTTCTGAGCAGTTCCACGTTCCTGTTTGGTGAGTCACAGTTCCTTCCATGGACACACTAACACTCAGCCTGGCCATCACCGGCCTTTCCAGTTTCTTTGCCAGGGTGGTGATAGTTCCAGCACTTCTTAGCTTCTCTGAACCTCACTCCACATTTAGCTGCTTGTCCTCGTCGTCCTAGGCTGCCTAGTAAGCAAGTCTGCCTTGTTCTGGGATTATGAAAACGGAAAGCAATTCCTATGGTTTATCATTATTAATTCTTTTCTAGGGGGCCCTTTTGCCATCCAAGAGGAGACATCTCAAATTTAAAAATCACGAGGAGCCAGAGGATGAAAGCTCATGTGCAACCTCACAGCGAGGGATTCCCTCCATACTGGTGAGGTCCATGGATAAGATTGTTGGTGGCAGATGTCCCGGATATTCCCCTCCAGGACCAACAATCTTAGCTCCTTGTTCCCAAGACACTCACTATTTTCCTGGCAGAGGGAACCCAGCTAATGCTGAGCTTCTTGAAGTACTGGGGTCACTTCTGTGACAGTCCCTGGCCCTTACAGATCCAACTCCCCATCCTGACTGTTTGCCTCACAAGCCCAAGTTAGGAGGGGTTGGGTTACACCCAAGGACTGGACGTGGGGCTTGAACTCAGCATTTTGATTCTACTGTCTTAGTTTTTAATGTTTCCTAAGACTGAAGACAGTCTGGCTGCCTCTGGCCCCAGGGGGCTCGCTTTGTGGGGACTCTGCAGACAGCAGACCTAAGGGGAAGACTTCCCTCCACAGGGGCTGCAAACTGGAAGCACTGGGTGGCTGATGAGCTGTGAACAAAAATGTCTGATTACACCATGTGTGTGGGAAGCCAAACTCGGCCTCCCGTCTTCCCTGAGCCTCTCATTCTGGGGAAAGGCATTTTAAATCATGGCAATTACTGAATTTCCTTGACTCCACAATGTTGAGGATCATAAAACACATTATCCATTTAATAACAGTCTTTTTTTGTTTTGTTTTGTTTTTGGTTGGGAGAGAAACACTACCACTAAAAATATGTAATTTTACTGCCAAACACATCTCAAATTTTAGAAATGATAAAATGCAGTGAAATGGTAAAATGTTTCAGCCCAAAGAACTGCACTAGAAAAGAAGATTTACTGCTCTAGATTAAAGCCAGGCCAGCTTCTTGGGCAGTTGGAGAGCTGGTTTTCTTTCTTTTTCAGGTTAGTTATCCCTTTTCTGGCAGTGGTTTTAGGTGTGCAATTACAGGAGTGGTCAGAAGAAACTGGCAGCTCCAGCACGAGGGCTCCTGCGGGGCAATTTGTGGTTGTAATTTCTCGCTGTTGTCTGTTCTGCCGCCCACCTCGCTAGCGCTGCCGCCCTCTGGTGAGCCAGGGCACCCCTAGGGAGTGACTTTGCAGGAAGATAAACTCCCCTGTCCCTGCCTGTATGTGGATGCTATTGTAGAAACTGAATAGAATACAGATCACTCCCAAATTGAATTCTGTGTACCTGCTCTGCTAAGTAGAAAATTGCATATCAAATAACGGTTCCTAGATTTGTCTCTGTCTAGACACAAAACTTGCTTACAGTTTTTAATGTCCTTTGTCATTCAGGAACAGAAGTCCCTTGGTCCCCCCTCCCCGCCCCCAGGATCATGAGCATTTTATTTTGGGGACATTTTCACCATCAACTGCCAGAATCTTCCCCACCCCTCTGGGTGCTCTTGAAGACGGTCTGTTTTTCTGCGATGGCAGCCAGCATTCTGAACTGGAAGGCCGGGATGAAGCCCTGGGTCTTCTCTTTGTGCTAAGTACTTTTATCAGTAGGTGCTCAGGAAACGTGTGTTGAATGCATGAACCCAGGGAGAACCGACTGGCATGTAAGCCTGTGAGACTCTTGTATTATGTGGTCTTAGCCCTGCAAGGGGGACCAGTGGCCCCCTTCGTTCCTGGAGAGAACATGGTTAATGTGCTAACTGGTGACCGGTTAGCATCGGAGTACCATTTCCTGTGACCTAATGCCTCGTCTCCATTTGCTCCGAGCCCTCTGGCTGCCATGGCTTGGAGGAGACTGCAGAGGCTGCAGGTGCTACTGCAGCTGGTGCAGACGTGCACCCGCCATTCAGCAAAGCAGCGAAGGAGATGCCAAGTGCTGAGCCAAGATATCTGGACATGAGCCTTCAATCTGGAATCAGTGCCAAGGCTTGGCAGAGTGGGTGGCTGCAGGTACGGAATTATTTCAGGGTCCTCAAGAAGCTCAGACAGTCTGCTCAAAGACTTAATAGCAAATCAGCTTTCACCAGTACTGCTTTACTCCTTTGAGCCTACAGCCTTTACTTTCAAGAGTTGTAAATAAAACTCCAGAAGAACAGCCCTTTATAAACTATAATTCATAGGGCCAGAGAGATAGCTCAGCAGACTAAGCGCCTGCTTAGGCAAGTGCAGGGACCAGGGTTTGATCCCCGGCACCACACGCCACACTAGCCCCACCCCTGGGTGCGCTGAGAGGGTCAACAAGTCCAGGCATGGTGGAGCACACCTGTAATCCCTGTAATTTCAGTGCTGGGGAGGCTGAAAACAGTAAGATCACTATGAATTTGAGCTGCATAGTGAGCCCCTGTACCAAATACATTAAAAAAAAAAAGAGAGAAAGAAAAAAGTGTAATTCTTTAACAGGGGATGGCGGTGGGAAGGAGATAATCTGAGTGTCAAAGAAGTTAAAATCCAAATCTAAATTCTGTTCTGAGGTGGTTTTGCCAAGAGGAGTCTTGGCCTGCGTACTGGGCAGCTGCAGAGCATGGTGGAGGTCTCCTTGAGCGGTGCCTGGGGGTGGGCCCGAGCTGAGTGGTGGACAGGGCCAGATCTTCCGCCAAGCCCTACCACCCTGTGTTGCTCTCTTGGACTGGACACTTTTCATTGCTGCTCCAGCGGTGATTTCCTTTGGGATGCTACACTGTGGAAATTAGGGGGGCAGTTTTGTTGTGACAGCTACTAAAGCCCTCTGGTAGCTTTCAGTGAAGCACGTTTAGGAATGCAAAATATCCTGCAGTGTGTGAGGCGGTACAGGCCTTTCCCATCCGTCTCTGTGAATCTGTATTTTTTTTTTTTTTTTTAATTTATGTACTTAGCTCACTATGCAGCTCAGACTCATAGAGATCCTCCTATTTTCAGCCTCCTCAGTGCTGGGATTACAGGTGTGCAGCACCATTCCTGGATTCAGTGGCCAGCTCAGCACACTTAGGGGCGGGGCCTGCATGGCATGTGTTGCCAGGGATTGAACCCCAGTCCTAAGCAGGCACTTAGTCTGCTGAGCTATCTCCCTGGTCCTGGATCTATGTTCTTGAAGGTTTTAGGACAGTGGGACACATCTGCCTACAGCATCACATGCTCCAGTGTTGGGTTCTCTGAGACCTTCCCCTTGCTATACACTTCCTTTTTATCCCTTCTGTCACAGGGCATGATGTGCATTGTTTAAAAAATTACGTTTGTGTCAAATTTTTTTGTTTACCAGTGTAACCAATTTTAAGGGTACAGTGAGCTAATGTTAAGTGTATTTATATTGCTTTAGAGTAGATCTCCAGAACTTTTTCATCTAAATGTGAAACTCTGTCACACATTTCTCCCCAACATCTCAACCCTGGGCTCTTGCCACCATCGCTCTGCTCTCTGACTGTGAATTTGACTACTTTAGATACCTCCGGCAAGAAGAATCATACAGTATTTGTCTTGTTGGACTGGCTTATTTCACTGAGCATAATATCCTTGAGGTTCATCAATAATAGTGCTACTATTAATGCAAGTGGGTAGACATCTCTCTGAGTGCTCCGCATTCCTTGGCACATAAACCTGGAAGTGGCACCCCTGGATCAGGGGGAAGCTGTATTTAAAATTTTTGTTCAACTTGCCTTTTGTTTTCTATGGTGCTGGCTCACTGGAGATTCCTGCCAGGCATCTCACAGACTTTCCTGGAGAACCAACACTGGGGCACGAGATGCCCTAGTCAGATATGTCCCACCATCCTAAAACCTTTAAGAACATAGACCCAAGGCTGGTGAGGTTGTTCAGTGGACTGACTGACTGCTTAGGCAAGCACGGGGACCGGGTTCGATCCCCAGCACCAGGCGGAGCGGACAGCTTATCCAGACAAGTTCTAACTTGCCCATATTCTTGCCAACACGTATTGCTTTCTGCATTTTTCCACAGTAGCCACTCTCAGGAGTGCTGTTTTAGCTTGCATGAGGTATACTGCGAGACAAAACAAGGGGCTGGTTACAGAAGACTGGTCGTGAAATGGTGCAGTGAGTTTAAAAGTGCTGAAAACAACTGCTCGGCGCCTTCGCCGCAGCCTTGACGACATCCATGGTGAGGCTGCGCGAGAGGGAACCCTTGTGCCGGGTCGGTAGGAGTGTGGAGCAGTGCAGCTGCTGTGGGCGTCCTCAAAGAGCAAAGCTGGAAATTTTGTTTGACCCCACTACTCCCTTCTAGGTATCTTCCGAAAAGAGTTAAAGGCTTGGTGCCACAGTGGTCCTTGCACGCCCACGTTTATAGTAGCGTCATTCCCAAGAGCTGTACGTCAGAAGCAGCCTGCATGTCCAAGCACAGATGAACGGAGAAAGAAAGCATGGTATTGATTCACAGCAGAGCATGACTGTTCTGTAAAGCAGGGTTAACTCGGGGATTTGTAGGTAAATGGATGTGCCTTGAGATTATAATATTAAGTAAGATAAATCAGATGCACGAGCTTAACCGTCACATGGTTTCCTATATGACAAACCCAAAATATTGAATGAAGAGCAAGATGAAAGGTGGGCAGTAGAAAATAGGGAGAAAGCGCTTTCTCAGATGAGAGGGGGAGCGAGAGATGGAGGGATGGGGAGAGCGGAGGTACAGCGGATGGGGAAAGAATGAAGCTGCGTTATGCACGTGCGCACACACCCCACAAGGAATGTAAGCATGAGGGCTGCAAACGAACAAAATGGCAAGGACACAACCGCTGTCCGTCTTGTTCTCCAGTGGGCTGCCTTCTCCATCACTGATACCTGGGGCCAGCCTCGCCCAGAGTGGCCCTCAGGTCATCTTTTGTGCAGTGTGGCACCAGGTCCCCCCATCAGTAAGAGGGTAGAATACCTGTGTTGGTATTCTTTATACCAAATGAATATTAATGAGTTATATGTCATGGTGGGGCAGGAGTGGGTTTCCTAGCAGACACAAATTTCAAGACAGTGAAATAACCCAGATCGTTGGCCCATGGCTGCAGTGCTGGGCCTTCACCTGTGGTGGACCTGTTGATCACAGAAACTGTGACAACCCAGCACCTCTGCAGTGCTCTCTGAAATCGACTAAAGTCAGTGCTGTCATTGGGCGTGCTGGAAAAGGCAGAGCATTCCGTTGAGAACACAGCAGTGGGGATGCAGAGTAACAGGACTGGCTGTGGAGACAAGGGCAGACCCAGCCTTGCCGACTGCCACGTCTGGGTGCGTGCAGCAGAGAGCCTTCTGCCTCCCTCTGGGCTCCTTGGGGGTTTATCCTGTCTTTGCCTTTGCTTCTTCTCTGTGCTCCAACGTGGAAATTCTTTACAAAATGCCAACCTGGGATGCAGTTCATAGCTGATGTCTCCTTAATAACCTTTCATACAGGTCCTTTCATACAGGTCCCCCAAAGAGATATTTCTTCAATATGTCATGGACCAAAAGTGTATATAAAAGAAAATTATCCCAGTATTTCGCTTGCGATTGTGCAGATATATAACAAGTTCCTTTTTTAGTAGTATTTATGGCTGTTCAATTAAACAGCGACCAAACCGCGGTGAACCCACTATTTCTAAATACATGATCTTGGTGTTTGCCGTATGTTTGAGGTATGACATAATCCTTATGGAACACATTCAGTTTGTTGCTTCCCAACTTCAATAGAAGCAGTTAAGCCTGTCTCCTTTTAGACAAATTGTTAATGAAAAGGTAGCTGAACAATCATTTTCTTGTAATATGCAATTCTGTCTCCTTAAATACAGGAGGCTGACAGCCATTCAGCAGTTAGTGCTCTCTTCCTACCACTGAACTCTCTCTGACCCTCTGAGACTAACAACTGGAGCAAAAAGAGAGAAAATGGGAAAGTCAGCCAAAAATAAATGCTCACCTGGAGTGTGTACAGTCCTGAGAGTTCAGGAGAAAGTACATTTTGCTTTATTGTTTTCAGATAATGTAGGAATAATCGCCTCCTGCTGCCAAATACATTTTTATTGACTTTAAAGTATTTCATGATGTGGGTGCACTGACTGGAAGATGGTGAGATTGTCTGAGAGGTTCAGAACTGCGTCCTGAGCTCACCTCTCTTGGTCACAAGTCAGGGCTCCCGGTAGCGGCACGAGGTCCATCAGCCCCTTCTCCAAGAGTGAACAGGAAGCTGGCCCAAGCATCCCATGCCAGTGTGCAGCTCCGCTTTATTTTGGAATTTACAGTCCTCTAAGAGTTCCTTGAATAGCCCTGAGCAAAGACTATCTTATTTCCTAAGTTAAAATTCAAATGAAGCATCCCAGCAGTGCCTTTGGACACAGCGTCACATAATAATAGCCAATAGGATTGAATGTCCCCTCTGTGTAGTCCTGTGCCCAGGTCACCTGGTGTATCACCATGAGGCCGAGATGACCTACCCTGGAAAGATGAGGAAATGTGGGCCAGGGAGTCAGCGAGCTTGCTCAAGCAGAGACAGCTTTTATACTCATGAGGACAGTCGCTGGGACACGTCACGGCTCCCCTGCACTGCATGGTGGCTGGACACTGCTTTGTGGAGCGAACTCATTAGCTCAGGCTAATCTGAATGGAGCCGTGTGTGAAGAGGTTTGCAGCCAAAGAGGGTTGTGTAATGTACATTTTTAAAAGAGGTATAAAGGGGTTCATTAAGCAGAATTTTAAAAGTATAATTGAAGAATTAGGGTACGCACCCTTGGGAGAGGTGCACCATAATTGGTAGCTGGGGATATTTATGTCCCTGGCAGTGGACATGTGTGGAATTTATGAATGTATAGTTCCACCTTGGTCTTAGTTTATGGGAAAAAAAGATGATCCACCCACGGAAAGATAGTGGCTCACTTTCCAGGTGCAAAGATGGCCTGTTTTAAAGGAGAAAGGCAAGGCTTGATCCACTATTATTATTATTTTTTAAAATGGATGATCAAAGAGATTAGGCCTAAAAACTTTCTTTGAACTCTTTATCTTAAAATCAGGTCTTTGCCTTTTTCCTTATGGACTAAGCTAATTCACAGAACTTTCATATCTTTAAGGGATTTGAGGTGTGCTGTGCACCTGGCAGAAAAGGGGCCTCAGCCAGCACAGGGAGTCCAAGTATGGATGCTCTGGGGGACCTGTGCGTCCTGCAGCCGCAGCCTTCCTTAAGGGACAATTGATACATTATGATTTCCCTGTTCTGCTTCCTACGGTCCTCATTTCCTCTCTCCTACCCATCTCCACCTTCTTGGGGACTTTGATCCCTTATTCGTAAGGGATGGCCAGGGGCTGAAGGCCCGTCTTGTCTGAGCTCAGGTGCCTGTCAGAAGCCCCATGCTGGCGATCTAAAGGGGACCTGGGAAGATGGGTCTTGCCATTCCACGGCCGGTCATTTCGAGTAGCCTGGAAAAGAAGACAAGGGTGTTGGCAAGTTGTGAGCACTTGAGCTTCATTTCATAACCACAGGAAACAAGCAGGGACTAAAGATTGAAAGTAAAATATTGGCGAAGAGTGAGGCCAAAGAGTTGCAGACATCAGACAAAATGAAGCAGAATTTGCCGGAAGCTGCTCATCCTTCACGTTAACCTCTACTCGTCCAGATGCTGAGCCACACACAACAGTGGAGCATACAGACTCCTCCCTCCTGTCAACGACACACACAGTGTCCTCCTATTTTAGTTATAGCAGTGGTCAAAGACTAACCAAGTGAAAGATAACCGAATAAAGCTTTCCATGCTCTTGTGATCACCGGGGCAGCACCATGTTTCACTCTAGGGCTCTGACCTTGGATAAGGGCTCTTTTTCCACAGACTAGAAGACTTCCTGTAGTGAGCAGCTCCAGATATTGTAACCATACATTGAAGTACATCGCGGAAAGTTAGTTCATATCACAAAGGTAAGCAAGCTTAGAGGGTAGATTTTTTTTTTTTTTTTTTAATGTATTTGGTGCAGGTTCTCATTATGCAGCTGAAACTCATAGTGATCCTCCTGTTTTCAGCCTCTGTAGAGCTGGGATTACAGGCATGCGCCGCCACACCTGGACTTGGCAGCCTGCTCAGCACACCTGGGGGTGGGACTGGGATCATCCCTGGGCCCTGTGTGTGCTTAAACAGGTGCTTAGTCTCTTGAGCTGTCTTGCTGTCCTGAGGATAGAATATTAATAATGGCATTTTCTTCGATGGGCATACTCATCCAAAACAGCAATTCTTTGCCTTAGGAAAGAGCACATCACAGCCACATAATGCAGTGCACTAAGAATGCTGAAAGCCACATTTTTGTTTGTTTGTTTGTTTGTTTGTTTGTGTTTAGGGAAGGATCTTTAGGATGTTCAGGGTCTCTCTACTAAATTGGACTCATAGTGATCCGCCTGTTTACAGTCTCCCAAGAGCTGGATTATAGGCATGCGCCACCGTGCCAAGTCTCAATCCCAGTCTCAGTGTGCCCTGGGGGCGGGGCCAGCACGGCAGGCGTGGGGCAAACCCCTGGTGCTTTAATCCACTGAGCTATCTGGCCAGCCTTTGGAAGGAGTAGTGGGAGCAGGAATGCTGCCACTCCTGGCTCGTTGCACTATAGCTAGAGACCACCAGTAGGGACTGTTGCCATGTTGAGAGCCCCTTTTTAATGTAGCCCAGCGTTTTCTTTTTATATTACTATAAATTATTCTTCCATTTTAAAAATATATTTTCCCACTGGGTATTTAAGATCAAGTCAGAGTGAGGCCCACATTGATCAAAATCCATCTATTTACACATATACACATACACACATTCGTCAAGAGCAGACAAGACTCCTCAGGGGTTACTTTTTGGGCTCTGTGAGGATCCTCTCAGCTCTTTTGATATTTTTCCTCTACCAGATGGAAAAAATGTCACTTGCCCAGATGGGTCTCATCCTTGCTTGTTATATATCTTTCCTTGGAAACACGGAGGACTTTCCCTCGTTGATGACCTTCTTTATGTAGAGTTCACTTGCGAGACTCCTGTTCTATGGGGTCTAACGGTACTCACTTGGGACACTGGGTGACTCAGCAGAGGTGAAGCCCCCTTTCAGAGGGTCTCCTCAGGCCTTGCGCTCTGGAAGCAAGGGCCAAAATATCGGTTGTCCTTTTAGTCCTTTTTCCTTTAGCTTTATTTGCCAAGTGTCAGTTGTTGAACAGCCTGAAGGCCAGTAACATTGGTCTTGAAGTGGCAACAGCTGGTTTTAGCTCTAACTGT
Organism: Octodon degus; assembly: GCF_000260255.1. Lineage (NCBI taxonomy): Eukaryota > Metazoa > Chordata > Mammalia > Rodentia > Octodontidae > Octodon > Octodon degus. Next base: position 27,605,117 of record NW_004524584.1, on the reverse strand, counting down.
GATAATCCTTTTTTGATTTTGGGCACTTCGAAATACAAAGTATGGCTAGATGGCAGCTACTACTTCCGTTATTCATAGCCAGCATTAGATCTGGAGTTGGTTCACACTCTGTCCAGTAGGTCACAGTCCTTCCATTTTAACACACTGTTTAGGCTGTCTCTGAGAAGCTGCATTTCTGTAGAAGATCAATAGCTAACAGTTACAAAGTTCTACAAGGAAAATGCAAAATAAAAATGACAAGCATGTTACGATTTATGTCTACTTGTCCCCCCTAAGCCTCATGCAGTTATGGCTTCGGGAGTCTGTGATGGTTCTTGCTCCAATGCTGGGATTGCAGGCGTGAGTGCTACACCCTGGCCCTGGGTGGGTAATCTGCATTACAGTGTAAGGAGGGGAGAGAGGCCAGCTAGCTGTGGGAGATGCTGCACCTCCCTCTGCTCTCTGCTGTTTGCCACGCCATGAATGGCTGCACTGTGCCATGTGCTGCTCTGCCTTGGAGCCAGCTGAGTATGGACTGAAACCTCCACTAACTGTGAGCTAAATAAACCTTTCCTTCCTTGAACAAAGAATGAACACTATATATATATAATTTGGTACAGGGTCTCACTGTGCAGCTTGCATTCGTAGTGATCCTCCTGTTTATAGCTTCACCAGCACTGGGATTGCAGGTGTGCATCGCCACACCTGGACTCAGTGGCTGGCTCGGCATGCCTGGGTGTGGGGACAGTGTAGTATGTGGTGCCAGGGATCGAACCTCTATGCTTGTCTAAACATGCCCTTAGTCTGCTGAGCTATCTTGCCGGCCTTAGAACAGAGTATTTTTAGATAACATTTGTGGTGACATTATTATGGCAGACCATTAAGTTCTGTTTTACTACAGTGATATTGAAATTTATTTCTGTACCCCATTACAAACGGTTACACAAATATTCACTGGAATTTGGTATTTTTTAAAGCAAAGTGTCTACATAGCATGAACTTATTTTCAGACGTACTTGGTAGGTGACTAATGCCCCATTGTTAATCAACAGTGTGATAAGAGCCGGGTGTCACAGTGTGTACATGCCTCTACCTGCCGTGGTGCAATTAGGACCACAGCCTGAGAAAGTCCATTTTATAATTATTATTTTAGTGCATCAGTATGCTTAGGTGTTCTCCTAGGTTTTGCACTTTAGCAGATCTGTACACTTGGAGAACACAGGAAGTTAGCAATAATTAGCATCAGAGCTATTTAAGAAACTTTTGCAGATATTAATTATTTTCTACTATTAAGATGGAATTGAGACTCCTTTAACAGGGTTCATAATGCAGCAGCTCTGCCAAGAGACAGAGTATACCATTAGCCCTCTTACAAGCTTAAGAAGCCTTACTGAAGACCACAAAAGACTTGTTGCCCACGGTGCGGGTGCATCTCCTCCGCAAGCAGCAGCGTGCTTTAGTCCTGGCCAACAGACCAAGGTCAAGTTCTAGATGGCAGGACTGAACTGTGCCAAACATGGAGATCAGGCATCCATAATTTTTGATCAGTTCTAAATGTTTATGATATAGATGTAACGTATATTGCACACACAAACACCCACTGGTAACCTTTTTTAAATGCATTTTGTACAGGGTCTCCAGGGTCTCACTACCTAGATCAGACTCGTAGTGATTCTCCTGTTTTCAGCCTCCCGACTGCTGGGATTACAGGCACACATCACTACACCCAGTCTCAATTGCTATCTCAGTGCACCCCTGGGGCTGGGGCTGGCCTGGCAAGTGGGGGACTGAACCCCTACTGCTGGGCTCTGCTGAAGCAGGTGCTTTAGTCTGCTGTGCTGTCTAGCCAGCCCTTCCACTGGTAACTTGGCATACATGACACTTTATGTGATTTTAACTCTCTGTAAACTTGTACACATTAGAAGGAGCTCAGACTGGGGCATATTTTGTCCTTGGTACACACACATCTCTAGTTCCAGACAAACAACCTAAGGCAATGGCTGCTCATTCAACCAGTTGTACAGTGATTACTGAAAATATTTTGTGAAACTCAACGTTTAAATAAATTGTAGCACTCAAAACTAATGCTTTGAAAATAATCAAAAGCCCAACAACAGAAATAAATTATCTTAATAAAACCCCAAACATATTTCCTAGTCTTTCTGTAAGTTTACCTAACAGCATTTTTGCATCTTAAGGGAACCTTAATATTTTAACATAGAAAACTCAACTGACTTTTTAATCATACCCAACTTAATTATCTCTAATAATAACCTTTTAATAGTATTTGCTTTGATGAGGCAAAATAAGACTTGAGAAAAATGGAATTAAATGAGCTTTTATTTTTTAATTTGTTTTTTAGACAGGATCTGGCTATATAGTTGAGGCTGGCCTTGAACTCACTATTTAGTCTACACTTTCTTTGGCTTGGAACTCATGGATACCCTCCTGCCTCAGCCTCCTATGGGTTGGAATTATAGGCACATGCCATCATGCCTAGCTGTATGAGGGTTTTTAAATTAGGCAAAGTCTTGAAGACCTTGCTTCAAAATGTTTGTTCTTTAAAATAATAAGGCATCTTTTTTGGATTATTCTAATCCACATTTTTCTCATAGCACAGATGTACACGAATCACATATTGATTAAACAAGCAGTGAAGTGCAGGTCAAGTGTTCAGATCTTGGGCAGATGGCCATATGTGGTCTCAGCTGGGCAGCTGCATGGGCTCGGTATCCCATGTTCTCCAAGTCTCTGTTACTCCCTCAGTCAAGTGGGTCTGATGACATCACCACCTCTGCAAGGCTGAGGACCTGAGGCCCTAGATGCTGGGGAGGCGCACAACGAGACTTTAGACTGTGCTTCACCGTCTAGTGCAGAGAAAGGTGCCCGCATCTTGAAGCGCTTCAGGAATTTGCAGACCTGAGGATCCGGGATCCAGGGAGGGAGGCAAACACCCCCCAACCGTGCCTCTGCTGTGGTGCAAATTGCATGGGTAGAGAGCTGGGGCTGGCCAGCGGGGTGTCTAGGCCTCATTCTGTTGGGTCCAGGAGCCACTTCAGGCTCTGAGGAAGGAAGCTGGGATGGGGTTTGTCAGGGGAACACAGAGAACTCATGGGGCACAAAGAGAAAGATGTGTGAATCAGGGAAGAAGATGAGACCTGGAGCCCATCTTCCTGTGCCCTTAAGGGGAGACCCTGAGTGCACGGCGGTGACTTCTTAGTCCCCAGGTCACCTCTTCATGCTTCCCACCCAGGTTACCATGGAGGAAGGATGTGTGGTTGTTCTGGCAAGGGCGTGGTTGTTCCTCTTGCTGTGAGCTGATAAATCTGTATCTCCTGTTAGATGCGTGCTATGTTGGCATGGATTGGCATCCCAGCTCACATGCCCTTAGATACTCTGTGCCAGCTTTGTGGTGGCCAGCCAGGAAACTGGGCTTCCCCTGGTGGCTTTTCTGGTGGCTAGGCTGGCCTTCCCAGGCTGACACCCCATTCGTCCAGTGTGCTTTATTTCACATGAAGATGGGAACCACTGCTGTGCCCTCTACGCTGAGCCCCAGTTGCCCTTCTGCTGCCCATATTGTTGGTGTCTTTTCAATTATATGCATCTCCTCCTCTTTCCCACCTTGAACAGGAGGCCTTGGATCCTTCCTCTCCATTTGGCACTGGTCCCAGCCCTTTCTCTCTCTACCTGTCACTTGTTTTTGTCTCCTTTTGAGCCAGGTCACTTCCGGAGTTCAGCCCTTTACTGACAGCACAGTTTTTCTCAGCCATGCCCCCGAGGTATCCTGAGGACCTTAACTCAGCCCCTGGGGTCTTGGCCTGGGCAGGGGCGTGCTCCCATGTGCTCTCCTGGCTCCTTCCCTGGGACCCAGGCCAGTTCTACACTGGTGGCCACCACTGCCCATCTGACCTGTGGATCTCTCTCCAGGGATGTCAAGGACTGTGTCCAAAGTCTAAATTATCTCCTAAATTGTTGTTTTCTTTGATATCCCTGAATTTTATAAAAATGGCATTAGCCCACGGTGAGGCCACCTCTTCTGAGTCCTCAAAGCCAGCCTCAGATCTGGCCCTCTCCTTCCGGGTCTTCTTGGCCTGTCCTCCCCTTCCCTCCGGTCACGACGTCCACCACCCTGAGGGGATCCCCACTGAGCCCAGGTCTTCCTCTCCTGCAGTGAGCGAGGGGTGAGCATTAAAGGCTGTTTCTCCCAGGCTCGTCTTCCTGACCCTCCTGTCTCCCGGCTAGGCCAGTCACCCGCTGGCCTGCCTTCTGTCAATCAGCGCATCAACACCTTCCACACCCCTCTTCCTGCTCTTTGCTTGTTGACCCCGATTTCTGGAACTTCCAGGACAGCAGGCAGCGCCAGAGGCTCCTTCTTCAAGGGCTCAGCATGGCTGACCACTCCAATCTTGTGCTGTGCTTTATTTCCAGTTGGCAACACGGGCTGAACTTCTGGTGGCTGCAGCCTGCAGGGGCGCCCAGCCTGGGTCAGGATTGCAGAGGCCACCTGTGAACTGAGGAGCCGGAGGGAGAAGAAAGGAAGGTGTGGCATGCTTAGCCCCAGAAATGGAATGGGTGGCAGTAAACCACCGCTGGGGACATTGCGGCAACGTTTAAAGAACATCCACAGCCAATGAGCTGTAGCAGCTCGGAACTTGTGACAAACTTTAATGTGCTGTGGAATTTGGCCCCGTCGCCAGCAGTTTTGAGCAGAGCCACAGCCCTAATGCTTAAACACATTGCTGTAATTCGCCTCTCCATAAAGTGGTCTTTAAATTGTGTTTTGAGGCCGGGAAGTGCACATCAGTGACAGGCTTAACTGTACAGCTGCCGTAAAGCAAGAGTCAAGACCCATCTGTATGCAAATGAGATGCTTCCAGTTCATTATTGTTATTAGGAAGTGGAAATACAGCCAGGGCAGAAATAATAGTGTATTTCCCGCTGCCTGTGCTGTGTTTTCATCAATGGGCTGCTGAAGGCCTACACATTTACCAACCCATTAGAATGAGCGATTTTATATCCTAATGTAAAATTAAAGGAATTTAAGGATCTGCCCAGGAGATTCACTTGCTTAAACTTATATTAATGTCTCTATTGGTTATGCGGGTTATGTTTGTGGAATATTACTGGAAAAGAAGATGTCCCAGTGTGGGTATGCTTTTGAAATCTCCACGTATCTATTTTTTGTTGTGGCCCAGAGCGATCTTCCCTCCCAAGCGAGTTAGAAGCTGTAGGTCGGCTGTGACTGTTCTTGCAAGTCAGCCACACCGCCAAGTCTTGGTCAATAACCTCATTTCTGTTCTCCCTTCTCTTGCCCTCCTTGGCGTCTCATAGCTTTTCCGTCTGCCTGTTGGTTTCTTCCCCCTCTCCCCAGCTGGCAGCGGTGTTGCGAGGCTTACCAGGGTTCCCTGGGCTGGGTGGGCACCTTGTCACGGGCCCTGACCCTGCCAAGGAGTCTGTGACAGAACGTGGGCCGAATGCATGGCCCATGGGAGGCGTGGGGGTTTATCAAGGGCTATCCAGAATAGCAATGGAGCTACTTAGGTTATTTGTTTATCCTCCAACCAGGGCGCGTGGGCGTGGGGACCCCCATTCAGATGCCCTCCTGTGCTATTCAACCCCTCTGCATTTGCTTCTAAGATGCAGGCGGGGCTCCTGCACATACGTTGGAGGCGGCCTTGCCGAAGCGGGCAGCTGGGGTGTGACCCAGGGAGCAGCACACCATCCTCCTGCAGTCTCCCAGAGCAAAGTCTTTTTCAGAGCAAGGAGCCTACAAAGAAGCCCCCCTGGCGCATCCGGACCCCACTGCCTGACTGGGCTGTGCTGTGGGGCTTGTCTGGTCTGGCAGTCAGTACTGGGCGGCAGGCTGCTGTTCTGTCCCTCCGCTGTGCATTGCGCGGGGGCAGCGCCCACCGCAGACATTACAGGCCTTGCTGAGCTGCTTATTTTACATTTCCAGCAGGTGGCAGTAAGCGGGCTTGTTCTAGCGAAGATCAGGCTAGTAGGATGCGTTTTTGACAGGGAAGTCTTCAAGAAGGGTGCGTCTAATCCTTCGGAGGGAAAGGAGGCTATGAGGCTAGGAGGCCTCCTGACTGGGGTGATTCTGAGAGCCGCTAGTGATCGTCTGCAGCGCGGTAAGAAGGGAAGAGATTAGAGGTGTTTACGGCAGCTTGACGGAGGAACTGTGCATCTGCCAAGACAGATGAGAAAATACTGAGGCATGTTTTGCACGTCTGGTCTCCTTGGCCTATTCTAGGACTTTATCAATTATTACTGATTTCATTATTTTAATTTAATATTATTATTGTTTATTTTAATTTTCCACAAGCATTAGACCACAGCAGGTGGGAAGCCAAGCTGTGGTCTGCGTGGGCAGCGGCTTATGGCGGTGGGAGTTCGGTGTCAGAAAAGCAGCTTGGCTCTCAGTGCTCGCCTGCCTGGCCCAGAACCGTAGGCGTGGGTCAATTCCTTTTCTTTATAAACCACTTGGACTGTGGGGTTTTGTTACAGAAACAGAAAATGAATGAAGAACAGCAGGCAGGAGCTGTCCTCCCCAGGCTCTCTGAGACCCAGGCTAGATCCTGAAACCCTACCTGAGATCTGGGGTGTCTGTGCGGGTGGGGCCTGGGTCAGGAGCAGGAGGACTGGGCAGAGGTCCACCCGATGGCAGGTGGACCATGGGGGACAGCAAGATAGGGCCCAGCTGTCTGCACCTTGCGCCTCAGTTGGATCCTGGTATGAGCATATTTTTATATACTGATACCCTTCATCGTGGGGAATTGGTATGTGTACACATCACCTCTTCATTCTTTTTATTTCTTTGCCCACTGAAGTCTAATGAAGATGTCTCTGGTCAGTGGACCAGGTCCGCTCAGTGACTCAGAGACCCAAGCCTGGCTTTGTGCTGCTGGCGTGGGGGCATCTATGCATCAGCATAGGCTGGGGGAGAGGGCGTGCTGGGCCTCCTGCCTGTGTTGGCCCGGAAGCGACCATGTAAGCTCTGTTCCTGCACCTGGCCAGAACAAGGTGCTCTGCTCTCCCAGAGTCCTCGAGGGCCTGGGCCCCACAGCATCGAGCCAGGCTGCACCAGGGTGGGGCGGGGCACTCCACAGGAGGAGGGGCATGGTGCTCAGCAGGGCTCAGAGGACAGCTAGAGGGCTGAGGATGAGACCTCAGGGCAAGAGGCGCTGGGAGATGGCTGTCCCTAGAGTGCAGAACCAGTGAGGAGCAGTGGGGTGGTTGGGCGCAGCCAGCGGCCACACTGGGCGTGACTCCATTGGTGTGGCTGTGGTGGAAGAGGAAGTTGTGGACATGTGGAAAGGACAGAAGAGACCAGGACAGGGACAGCTGTGGGTGCCTGCCTGGTGCTTTGGTCCTGTGACTGCTTCTGGGTCCCTTAGAGAAGCACTTGTGCCCTACCCTGGTGCACATATGGGTGGGCTCCCCTTTGTTTCATTGGCAGGGACAGTGACCCCAAGATGGGAGCTGGAGTGACAGGTGGGGACCAGAGCCTGTCTCTCTTCTCTCCTGGAGCCCCTTCTCCTCCTTCTCCTTCCCCACCCACGCTGAATTTGTGGATGTCTGACCTCCCATCTCCAGCTACTGGGATATTGAGTGACTGAAACCCCGGGCCACCATGCATTGCTAGAGCCAGAGCAGGGTGTCTTCCAGCCTGGTTTATGGCTGCTGGTGCAGCCTCTGCCTTGGCCTTGCTGGGATTTTATTACAGCACTCATGTTGGGTTACACAGAGGCCCCGGAGCCATAGGCGAGGGCAGCCAGCCCCGGGATCTGTGTGCTGAGGCTTTGGGGCTTGGGAGGCAGGGGTCATAAGCAAGACTCCAGTAAATAAATAGTTCAGTTTCCACTGAAACTGCCTGTGCTGGAATTTGTGCCTTTAACAGAAGCGTGAGTAATGACTGGGGCAGAGCGTCCTTTTATTTGAACCCAGATCATTTTAACACCAAGAGTGCGGTGGGAGAAAAGCCGGGCTGAGCGTCTTCTTAGAGTTATAAATTCCTCCTCTCCCCAGTGCCTCAGCCTCACTTGGAGACTCTGTTGGCTGCATGTGCTTCTTTCATTTCTGTCTTCTTTATTCACTGCACTCCTTCCTTTCCTAGATTTTACCAGCTCAAAAGCTGCAGCTGAAGTGAGCCACGAGTACTTACGCAGGGTGGCCAGGAGACGCTGCGGCCGCAGAGGTCTCCCCGTCTTCATGGTGCTGCCTCCCGAGGTCACTGGTCCCCTGACTTTTTAAAACAAAGGAACAGAGTGACCACATGCATTTAAAAACGGCAAGTCTATCTGAAGTACCTTTTTGACTTAGAGGTTTCTTTCTTGGGCTGCAAAATCATGGTTCTCTGTAAAGTGGGAACAGACTTGAGCACACACTTCCTCTTGACAGGATGTAGGTAGTGTGCACATTGGCAGGGCAACTACACTCACTGCTTGATCTAAGTCTGTCTGGAAATTGACGTTGAAAGCACCCAATGCTGCAGCTTCAAGGGTACAGGGGGGCAAGCAGAAGCCAGACTTGGGGGAGGCAGGGAAAAAAAATCCCAAGCCTAAGAAAAAAGCAGGGGAAAGGAAAAACTATGCTATCATGGCAGAAATAAGCCCAAATGTATCAGTTGTGATAGTGTAAAAATGAAATAAAATCAGGCTGAAACAAAATGATGCAGAAAGTTTAAAAATTAATAAAAGACAATAGAGCGATATTTGCACATTCACGTAGATGATAACTCATGATGAAAAGTATTAAGAAGGACAGAGACAACACACAGCTTGTATTCATGCGCGTGAGGATGCACTGAGGAGCTGTAATGCACCCAGGAGCACACCTCGGAGATACCTGCACAGCTTCTTTGAATTACAAGTGGCAAACGACCATCTTGGAGAGATTTTGACACATCCTTCTTGATGTGGGACCAAAGGTGACCCTGAAGATATTTCTAGTCTCGATCCCTGGATATGACATGATACCTTGCTTGGAAAAAAAGGTCTTTGCACTTGAGATTAATTTGAGAACCTTGAGAGGAGTTCATCTTGGGTTGCTCAGATGGATACTAACGTCCTTGGAAGAGTGTGGGAGATAGAAGGCAGAGGTTGGGGTAGTGTGACCCCGAGACAAGGAACCAGCCAAGGGGATGGTGGGAGGGCCCAGAACCAGGGAAGATGCGCAACAGAGGTGGCTGGCCCTGAGGATACCCTGAGGTTGGCTTTCTGGTCTTTGGAATTGTGAGTGGATGGATTTCTGTTGTTTTAAGCCAACAGGCTGTGGTCATTCACTATGATCAACTCTGGAAATGCAAGCAGTTCTCAAAAACCAATGTATGAAAGAGAGGGCTGGCGAGATAGCTCAGTGGACTAAAGCACCTGCTTAGATAACCTTAGGCAAAAGCAAGGACTGCAGTTTGATCCCCAGCACCACATGCCACGCCAGCTCTTAGAAGAAAGTCACCATTTCTAATGCTCCATCTTTACAGCCTCAGTCTAATGGGAACAATACGGAGGAAATGGTAGCTATTAGTGAAACACATCACCAGGCTAGGGGATAAAAAGTCTCTCCTGAGTAATTCATGTTTTAAAGGGAAAATTAAAATGGAAGTTATAGTATTCAAAACCAAATGCATAGAAATGTATGTGGTTAAGCCCAAAGAGGTACTCAAGTAGAACTTTAGAGACATTTATTATAAAACAGAAAAAGATGAAAAGAAGTTAGCTAAGCTTTTGGTCTAATGAACTATTAAAAAGAAGACTAGAACAAATCCAACCAAAGCAAGCAAAAAAACTAAAGATAGAAGCAGAAATGAATAAAATAGGCTGAAATTCTGAGAAAAGTAATGAACAAAACAGAAAGCAAGTTCTCTGAAACCATGAATGGAACAGGCAAAATCTGGACAGGGACAAAGACAGAAGGCAGAAGTCGATACTATGAAGAAACAAGATTTGTATATAATCAAAATGCAACCAAATGTAAGTACAAAACTTGAATAGCGAAATAAGCATAAAATAAATGGAAATAAGGATCAAAGATCAATAAGAGGCAACATATCTGCTGGGCTTGATGGTGTACACCTGCAATTCCAGCATTTGGGAGGCTGAAGCAGGAGGATTGTTGCAAGTTCAAGGGCCACTTGAGCTACATAGTGAGTTCAAGTCCAACCTGAACTAAAATCCCAGGGCGGGGGAGGCTGAAACAGGAGAATCACTATGCATCCGATCTGTGTAGTGAGAACCTGTGCAAATACACGAATTAAAAAAATAATAAAATAAAATAAATTACTTATCTTTTCGTATTCAATTTGGAAAGGCAACAAGTCCATAGGACTTAATAGAAGAGTTGGACAGATATTCCGGGGGCAGACAATCCAGATTTGTAGAAAAATATGAAAAGTATACCTTTTATGAAGTTCATAAATACCTTATTGTCAAATCCAATGAACAAACATGAGAAGAAAAATCTAAAGGCTCATTGGATTTATGAACATATATGCAAAAAAGTAAAAAAAATAATAAAGTGAATCTTATGGTTTATTAATAGAATATTGTATCTCTAGTCAGGAGGGTTGGTTCGACAATAAAATGTAAGTCAGTGTTGTTAACGGCTCTGACAAATGAAGAAAAGCCCAAAATGTTCACAATGGACATTGCCCTGTGCTTTCTTTCCAATAAACAATTCATCCATGACATAAGCACCTAGAAAACAGTAGAATCTGAGTGGATTGAGAAATAAGCCAAGAACTACAGGAACCACCACACCTAGTGGAGCAACTGAGTTATAGTACAGTCACTTCTCCTGTATTATACATGTTAGCCAAAATGCAGAAAAAGAAATGAGACACAAAACTGTTAGTTTCAGATAATGGAATTGTTCAATTTGAAAAAAACCCACCCAACAAATGGCTGGAACCATCTGTTAGTTTAGCAGGAGTGCTGAATACAAATTGAATATGGCAAGATCAGTAATTTTTGTTGACTAGCTATAGTCAAGTAGAAATTACAGTAGAAAGAGTGACCTCATTCATTTAGTAGCAAAACCTGCTAGGTATTTGAAGTAGACCTGTGCCAGCCATGCTGGGGGCCTACCCCTTTTCCTTTCTTCCTAATCACAAAGGCTTACAGCTTGATTGACCACACACCCACCTTTGCATCCTTTGCACCTAGTGTTGGCCACTTGGTGAGGGCTTGACCTAGGAATTCCCATGGAGGAATTTCACACTGGAGAAGAAGCCAACATAAGTAAGAAGGTGACTTCTGACCCTTCCACTTCCTGTGAGGGTGGTCAAAGACTGAAGATGCTTTGGTCCTTGATGTTCTCCTGGAGCATGTCAAGGCCCCTGGTGGCCTTAACTTGGACTACTTCTTGAGAGGTAGTATAGGGAGGGAGGGAGGAAGATAAGAAGGAAGGAGGAGCCTTCCTGGAGAAGCCACTGGTAAACCGATTGGTTCTAACTCACAAGGGAACCAGCCCTAAGTGAAAACATCACAGAAAAGTACTTCTCTCCTCAAGCTCCAAATCCAGTGTCTGGCCACCTAGCTTGTGGCGAGGGTGTGGAGCATCAGGAACTCACCCACAGCAGGTGGGAATGTGGGATGGCACAGCTGCCTGGGAAGTCCGCCTGGCAATCTTCTAGAAAACCAAATATTCTCTCACCATGTGACCTGGCATCTTCTTAGCATTTTTGCCAATGAGATGGAAACTATACCCACACAAAGCCCTGCAATGCTTTACTAATAATCACAAGACTTGGATGGCATCTACCATAAGGTCTTCATCATGGGTAAATAATCAGTAGTGTTGCCACAGCTTTATGTTGTGCTGGCAAAATGAAAGAACAAATCATACGAAGACAAGGAAAAAACCTGAGGTGCTTAATACTAAGGAAAAGAAGCCAGTCTGAAAGATATACTACTGTACCATTCAGGATAAGGCATAGAGACAGCACAGAGATGCCAGTGTGGGGTGTGTGTGGTGGGGACAAGGAACAGGCAGGATTCGGAGGAATTTTAGGGCTGTGAAAGTCCTCAATGATATCACAGTGGTAGAGATACATCATTACACATTCATTCCATCTTACGGAATGTACAATCCTAATGCTATGGTTTCTGCCTAGGTGTCCCCCATAGCGTCCATATGCTCATAAGTGGCTGGATCATGGGGGTAGGAGAGTCACTGATGGACTGGTCCACTGTTGAGTTTGTAGCTAAATGTGACATGGAGGAGGTGATGCCTGGTTGGAGGAGGTGGCCTCTGGAGGCGGGGCCTGGAGGCCATCTCCCTCCCTCACCCTTGATCCCTCTCTGACTCCTGCTACCCTGCTATGAGCTGTTTCTCCTCTGCCTGGCCCTCTGGTCATGCTTACTGATTTGGAGCCACCTGACTATGGCCTGAAACTTCTACACACCCTAAGCCCATCTAGACCTTCCTTTGGCTTCTTTACTTTGTGGGTGTTAGGTCTCATGGCTCAGTGATAAGAAAGTAACAAAGACAATCAAGAAAGAACTCTGATGTGAATTGTGGACATCAGGTGATACTGTTTGGAGTATCACTGGAGATTTGTGAAGTTGGCAAAGGTATCCCTGTGGGGTTGGATGGCAGAGGTAGGGGAGACTGTGGCGGGGATATCGGGGAAATCATTATACCTTCCTCTCAATTTTGGTGCCAACATAACATTATTCTAAATAGTAATGTAGTGAAAGGTAAATGTAGAAATCAGGTACATAGTAGGACACACAAGAAATGAAATGAAAAGAGAGATGCACTGTGTGAGCAATTAGGAAGATTCCTATAGTAAAGAGCTCATATTTTAATCAGACAAGGTAATGAATTCAAGGAGTCTCCAATCAAAATTGCTACAAGATTATTTGTGGAAGCTGAGCATATTGTTTCTAAAATTCATAGGAAAGTGCAAACATGGGAGAAAAGCCAGGATGACTAGACTTCAGGGGAAGACTCTGGAACATGGTGCTGGTACTGGAGCTGCAGGAGCATGGTACACCGCACGGGGAGAGGAGGTCACTGTGTGGGGATGGATTTTGGTGACAGGTGGCCTCTAAGTCACTGGAAAAGGACAGGCTAGAGGGCAAGACAATGCACCAGGATGGCCTGAGTGGAGAGGGCGTCATTGCCCCAGTGCTTGTGTCCATGGCCACTTCAGCATGGAGACTGAGCTGCCGTCTAGAACCTGAGGCTCCTTTCCTGGGAGTCATGCACCCCTTCGGGCATCTTTGTGGCCGGCCCCAGAGCCTCGCTGAACTCACCGGCATGGAGTGCCTGAACCCAGCTCCCTCAGCTCTCCTGTCCCTGGAGTCAGGGTTCTCCTTCTCTGCTCCCTGCCTGGTTCCCTCCAAGGTGTCCCCCCTGAGAAAGAAAGGCCACTTGTTCCTCTCATCTGGGCAGTGTCTTCTCACAAGACCCAACAGAGGCTGGGAGTCTACCCATCAGTGCTCTGGGAACTGGGAGGCTGGCTATCTGTAGGGAGAGACTTGGATCTCGGTTCCCAGAGACAGACGTGAATTCCATAGGGTTTATTTATTTATTTGTACTGGAGATTGAACTCAGGACCTTGTGCTTGCCTGGCAGGCGCCTATGCTGCTGAGCTATCTCCTTGGCATCCATAGGGATTAAAGACTCAAATGTGAAGCATAAACCCGAACATCACCTGAAGAACATTTAGGTTCTTTTTTCAAGACTTGGGTAGTATCTTAGCTTCCTGTTGCAACTGTAAAAAATTTCACAGCATATGGCACACACTTGGTGGCTCAACACAGCCAACACAAATGTGTTCTCTCACCATTCTGCAGGCGGAAGTCAGCAATTGACAGTGGGGCTGCAGGGCTGGGCTCACGTGGGAGACTGCAGGGAGAGTCTGTGTCCTGCTTCTTGAGGCTCTGGGAACACCTGCATGGCTGCAGTGTTCCTTAGCTTGGGTCATACCAGCCTCTGCTCCTGGCTTCCATAGTCCTCCTGTGTGTGTGTGTGTTCTTCCTGTGCCTCACGCCATGAAGACACTTGTCACCCAGACAATCGAAAATGATCTTGCTACAAGATCCTGAACTTTATCCCACCCACAAACTGCTTTTCAGATAAAGTAATGTTTACAGATTCTGGAGACTAGCACCCAGCCATGTCTTTTAGAGCAATTATTAGTTTACCAGAGTTGGTGAGGTCTTTTTTTTTTTTTTTTTTTTTTTTTTTGAGGTCTTAAGGCACAGATCACAGAGGAAAAGATTGGTAAACTTGCTCATATAAAAATTAAAACTATAGCATAATAAAAAGTACACTGTAAACAATGTTAAGAGGCAATTAACAGCCTGAGAAAAATATATGCAACAGATAAAGCCCTCACATGCAAGATGTATGATGAACTTCCATAAATTAATGAGAAAGAGAAAATGATCCAATAGAAAAATGCTAAGAAGATATGAAAATAAATTCCTAAGTATGAGTATGAATGGCTATTAAACATATAGGAAAATGCTCAACCTCATTGTTAGTAGAAGCAAACTGAAATTACAGTGCAGTTGTCCTCCTTGACCAGATTAGAAAACAGTGACACGTTTTCTGGTGTCAGAGCAAGAGGACAAAACAACCAGAGGTAACCTTTGTTGTATGCAAATTAAAGCAGTGTCCCAGCAGGCCCTCTCAAAAGTGTTCCCCACAGAAAATTCTCACAATGTGCAAAAAGAAACATGTAGAGTAAGGTCCATTGAATCTTTTTAAAAAATGTGTTTAGTGCAGGGTCCACAGGGTCTACAGGGTCTCACTACGTAGATCAGACTCGTAGTGATTCTCCTGTTTTCAAGCTCCCAAGTTCTGGGATTACAGGCACGCGCCACCACACCCAGTCTCAGTCACCGTCTCAGCACACCCTGGGAGCAGGGCTGGCACAGCACGCCGGGGATCGAACTCCAGCCCCTGTGCCCTGCCTAAGCAGGTGCTGTAGTCTGCTGAGCTATCTAGTTGGCCCCACTGAATCTTTGACTGTAGTAAGAAAGGTGATAAGTGCCCACCAGTGCACACACAAATGTAATTGTGGTGGAATATTATAGAGTAATTAAAGATATTGAAAGAATTTAATATACCAGCATTGGTAGTTTCAGGAATACTGATTGCATGACAAATGCAAGTGAAAGTGACACATAGAATGCTGAATTTATGTAAATATGCACTAAATAATGACATATGTTTTATGTGATTTTTTTTTTTTTTTTTTTTTTTTTTTTTGTACAGGGTCTCACTACGCAGCTTGGACTCATAGTGATCCTCCTGCTTTCAGCCTCCCCAGTGGTGCGATAATAGGTGTGGGCCGCCACACCCAGACTCAGTCACCTCAGCGGGCCTGGGATCGAACCTCAGTCCCTGTGCTCGCCTAAGTAGGCGCTTAGTCCGCTGCGCTTTCTTGCTTATATAAATATTTATATGTGCATAAAGGTATAGAACAGGCCTGGCAGCTCATGTACCTGTTTCAACCGCTTCTGGCAAAACGAGAGGATAACGATATCAGAACCACGTTAGCAACCTCATCTTGGCTCAGTCCCGGGTGAAGGCCCCATTCCCATGTGAGGCTATACTC
>NW_004524584.1:27574340-27581517 GCF_000260255.1 Octodon degus | reverse complement strand
TTTTAGTTTTCGCTCTATTGATATAGTGTATTACATTTATAGATTTTCAAATATTGAACCATCCTTGCATCCCTGGGATTAATCCTACCTGATCATGGTGTATGATCTTCTTGATGATTTGCTGTATTCTATTTGCTAGGTTTTTATTGAGCATTTTTGCATCTATGTTCATGAGGGAGATTGGCCTGTAGTTCTCTTTCTTAGTTGCGTCTTTTCACTCCTAACATATAATACTTGCCTTCAAAATGATTTTGGGAGGACTGCTTTCTTTTCAATTTTATTGAAGATTTTGAGAAGTATAGGGACTACATCTTCTGTAAATGTTTTGTAGAATTCAACTTTGAATCCATCTGGACCTGGACTTTTCTTTGTTGGTAGATTTTTAATTATATCTATTTCATTGGCTGTTATTGGGCTATTGAGAGTGGTTATATCTTGTCAATTCGGTTGTGGTAATTTGTTCCTTTCTAGGAATCTGTCCGTTCCTTCTGTGTCTTCTATTCTGTAAGAGTAAAGATTCTCAAAGTAGCTATTGATAATCTATTTCCACTGGGTCTGTAATAATTACACCTTTTTCATTCCTTATTGCTTGTATTTGAATTTTTTCTTTCCTCTGTTTGATGAGGTTAGCTAGGGGCTTATCGATTTTATTTAATCTTTGAGAGAACCTGCATTTTGCTTTCTTAATTCTTTGAATTGTTTTCTTTATCTCAATTGAATTAATTTCTGCTCTAATCTTTATGATTTCTTCCCATCTTTGGGCTCTGGGTTTGGTTTGCTCTTCCTTTTCTAGTTGTTGAAGGTGCAGCATTAGGGTGTTTCTTTGTTCCCATTCTGTTTACCTAATGTGTGAGTTCACAACTATGAATTTCCCCCTGAGAACTGCTTTCTTCGAATCCCATAAATTCTGATAGGTTGTGCTTGAATTTTCATTGAATTGTAGATATTGTTGAATTCTTGTTTAATTTCATCTGTGACCCATTGGTTGCTGAGTAGGGTGTCATTTAATTTCCATGTATTTAGGATTTTTTTCTGGTTTCTTTTGCCATCTATTTCCAGTTTCATTGCACTGTGGTCAGATAATGTGCGTGTTATAATTTCTGTTTTCTTACATAGACTTAAGCATGACCTATGGACCAGTATGTGGTCTATTTTAGAAAATGACCCATGGGCAGCTGAGAAAAATGTGTATTCATGTGTGTTTGGATGGAACATTCTGTATATGTCCACCGAGTTCATTTGTTTCAAGCTCTGGTTCAGTTCTGTTATTTCTTTGCTAAGTTTTTGTCTGATAGACCAATCTTGTTGGGATAAGGGGGTGTTAAGTTCTCTTGTTAAGATTGTGGTATTGGATATTAGATTTTTCATGTCCATTAAGATTTGCTTTATATAGTTGGATGCTCCCATGTTTGGTGCATACGTATTTATGAGTGTTACCTCTTCCTCTTGAATATTTCCCCTAACCCATATATAGTGGCCTTCTTGATTTTGTTTGATCATTCTTGGTTTGAAGTTGACACTGTGTGAGAATAGGATTGCTAACCCTGCTTTTTTTCTGAGGTGCTGGGGCATGTATTATTGTGTTCCATTCTTTGAC
Source organism: Octodon degus (assembly GCF_000260255.1). Classification (NCBI taxonomy): domain Eukaryota; kingdom Metazoa; phylum Chordata; class Mammalia; order Rodentia; family Octodontidae; genus Octodon; species Octodon degus. The sequence continues at coordinate 27,579,920 of NW_004524584.1, read as the reverse complement.
TTTCAGCCTATGAATGTCTTTATGAGTTAAATGTGTTTCTTGTATACAGCATATTGTTGGATTTTGTTTCCTAATCCACTGTGCCAGTCTATTTCTCTTAATTGGTGAATTGAGTCCATTTACATGGATGGTCATAATTGAGATGTATTGACTTATGGTTGACGTGGTATTTACCTGTTTTCATTTACTTCTTTTTCTCCTGTGTTTGGTTGCTTGCCCTATTTAGTTGGTTGCTTCTGATCTCATTCATGGAGTTCTGATTGTTTTGGTCCCTCTCTAGAACATCTCTCAATAGCCTGTGTAGGGCTGGCTTTATCATCGTGAAATTCTTTAGTTGTTCTTTGTCATGGAAGTATTTCACTTCTCCATCGAATTTGAAAGAGAATTTTGCAGGTATAGTAGTCTGGGCTGGAATTTGTTTTCATAGAGGACTTGAAGTACTCTGCTGCATGCTCTTCTTGCTTCATGATTTGTGAAGAGAAGTCGGCTGTAATCTGATGGGATTTCCTTTGAATGTGATCTGCTTCTTTTCTCTAGTGGCTTTCAGTATATTATTCTCGTGTTGAATTTCTGGGATCTTGACTATTATATGTCTCGTTGTGTTTTTAATTGGGTTGAGGTTACTTGGCGTTCTATATGCTTTGCTTTCCTGAATGTCAGATTATTTCCTCATATTTGGGAAGTTTTCTGCTATTACTTCTGCCCATATTTTTTTAATGTCATTTGTACTGACTCCTTCTTTCTCATTGATGCCTATTAGTCTCACATTGTTCATCTTCGCATCATCTTGCAGGTGATGGATTATTTTTTCCTGCCTCCTAGGTGTTTTTAAGAGATCTTTTCTTACCTTTTCACTAGTTGCACCAGCATCTTCAAGATCTGAAACTCTGTCTTCACTTTCACTCAAATAAGGTTTTGCAAACTTGTGATTGAGATTTCAAATTCCTCTATATCTCTATGATTCTGCTTCATGTGATCTCTTTCTTTCCTGTGTTACTCATTCAAGGAATCTGTCATTTTCTAATCTCCTCCATTTATTTATCAATATCTTCTTTAGAAGCAGTTATTAATTGTTTTACTGCAGTGTTTTTTTTCAGATTGGATTTCCTCCCTATGTTTCTGTAGTTGATTCTCTACTCCACATGCTATGATTTCAGAGAATTCTTTTTTTTATTTCAGAAAGTTCTGCTCTGAGTTCCTCTATACCTTTCTGCTGTTGCTTATTTACTATCAACACTATTAGTTCATACATTTGAGCTGAGCTAGTAGAAAAGCATTCTGCTCTGAGTTCCTCTATAAGGTTCTGCTGTTGCTTATTTACTATCAACTCTATTAATTCATACATTTGAACTGAGCTGGTGTCCTCTGCACTTGTTTTGGGTGGGCATTGTGTTTTCTCCATATGTTTCTGCATTTGATTCTTTACTGCAGATGTTATTATTTCAGGGATTTCTTTTTTTATTTCCAATCCGAGTTCCTCTATACCTTTCTGCAGCTGCTTTGTTATTTCAGAAGCCATTGATTCATTGCTTTCAGCTGTGTGATTCCCAATTTGCTCTGTCTTAGTGTCCTCTGAACTTTTTATGGGCATGCTTGGGTTCTGAGATTGCATTTTGCTCCTTCTCGTTGTCATTTTGTGTAACACTATTTTCTGATCTTTGTTGTAGATCTTTGGTGCAGTTTAACCTCAGTACCTACTGAAGTTTAGGTGCAGATCTACATAGTTTGGATTTATCCAGTTGTGTCTGGCTTGGCTCTGAGTGCTGTACTCAGCTCCTTCTTGCTGCTGCCCTTGGGAGTGAACCTTTTGTGCCCCTCTGGGAAGATGTTGTGCTCTTGGATTGGCTGGGTCGTTCTGTTCTCTATACTCTCTGCCAGGATTGCAGCTGCAGGGTTTCACCCTAGGCCTGTATACCAGGCCTGAGCTGAGTGTGGAGGGGACAAGGTGGAGTAGTGAGAAGAGGCAGCTCTCCGACACACTTACCGGGCCTGGGCTAGGTCTTGATCTGGGTGTTCCCGGAATGGGCCAGAAATTCCTACTTGGCAGGTGTGGCTGGGGATGTGCTGTGGAGTAGTGAGGGTCATCCCAAGGTGGTGGAAGAGGGTCTCACCTTTGCTGCTCCTGGGCTGGGACCAGTAGGTTGCACTGGCACAGGGCAGTCAGAAGCTCTCCCACACACTCACTGGGCCTGGGCTAGGACGGGATCACCTACTGTGTTCTTGGGGCATGCTTGCTCTTAGAACCTGGAAGCCATTGTGAGAAGGAGCCCCGGTGGAGAGACCACATGGAGGGAATGCATGTGAGGCAGGAAACAGAGAAGAGGGCTGGAGAAAGAGGGGAGGACCTGCCTCAGGGCCTGCTTTCTCAGATCCCCTTCTGAGTTAGGGAGCAATAGCCCAGGGTCCAGAGATTGTGGTCAAAATATGATAGAAGAAAGTAACCAGATTTTAGCTTATATACAGTAAGTGCCTGGGCAAGCATGCTATGGGCTTCAGCAGCCTTTGACTGATGCAATCCATAGCCTATTTAGTGACTGTTCTTATTTGACAGCCACCCAATGTGCTTTGGACACCATGATAGCTCCTCCAGAGGCTATAAAAAGGCAAAAGCTGCATTACTGGACAGAGAGCGCAAGCCAAACCACTCACTGGCAAGGTCAAACCTCAGCACAGCCCTTACACTGTGCTTCAAACCCTAATGCTTCAACCCATAGCCCTCATCCCCCTGGCCCGTGCATGCTCCTTACCCGCCTGGTCTCACTCTGTGGAATGTACTGTGAATAGAATCTTTGATCTTGCTGCTCTTTTGGGTGTCCTGCTTGATTCTTTGTTCAGGACACCAAAAGCCTGGACAAGATCCTGGATCTGGTAATGCTAGGGCAGGTGTCATGGTCAGCACGACACCTAGGAACTCAGACCAGGCAGAGGCACAGAGCACCTGCAGGTCACACTCAGCCTCCAGATACTCCCAGAGCAGGTCCCAGTGGCAGAGGCAGAAGTCCTCACTGTCCCCAGCCCACTCCCTGAGCCCTGGGACCTGTGAGTACACACGAATGTTCTGTTTCATCATAGTCTAGGATGTTTTGTCCCATGCAAGTGGTGGCCAGAACTGATTGCAAGAGAAATGAGCACAGAAGTGCTGTGGGAGACATAAGAGATTTGGGAGGAAATTTGGCCTTTATTTCCCTCAAATATAATAACTTTAAAAAAAATAATTTTATTGAGAAACAAATAGCAATGAGACAGTTTCCAAACATTACTAGCACAGTTTCAATAATTAATACATTGCATATTGTTGTCTTAGTGGTTATTCATTGTACAAGATGCAGACGTGATATCCTGTCCACAAACACGATTAGAACAAATCTCTCTTTTCATTGAATTAAGAGAATACAGCTGTATATCTATCCTAACTATTTTGAATGTACAGACACAAAATGGTCATTCATTTGTGTCAATAATTCTTTTTTAAAAAATCAGAAATGCTGAATGTTTATCTTTTTGTGATGTAACTCCTTATTTTGATTCCATGTTTTCAGTGCAAGTCTTTTACTTGGGGAGAGCTATCTTTTTTGAGACAGGGACTTGCTGTGTAGCCCAGGCTGGCCTTGAACTCATGGCAATCCTCCTGCCTCAGCCTCCCAAGTGCTGGGATTACATCCACTATACCTGGATGTCTGTTACTCTTTCTGTATTTACTCCTTCTTCTTTTTTTTTTTTCTGGAGAACATCCTCAGGTCTTTTTTTTTCAGAACTGGGGATTGAACTCAGGTTTTTGTGCTTGCCAGGGAAGCACTTATTCTACTGGGCCATCTCCCCAGCCCCCTTCAGGTCTTTTTTAAGAAAAGATATATAGAGAGAAATTTTGGACACGTGGTATATTTATTTTCATTTGCTAGCATAACAGCTGGCCACAAACCTAGAAGCAGAAACATTTACTTCTTCTTTATTGTGCAGTGCTGATTTCTCTCCCCTTTCTTGCAGGGTAGGAAGGGCCTCCCTGAGCGTTGTTCTCAGGGCTCGCTTCAGCCTCTCACTCCCTCCATCCATCCTCCCCCTCCGCTCCCTCTGTCTTCAAAGCCTACAAAAGCCAGGGTGCAGTCCCTCTCCGTACTTTCCATCTCTCCATGCCCTCACTCCATTCCATCACTGCATTCAAGCCAGCTGTTTCTGGTCATTAGGCAAGTGGCAAACCCAGGGAGTATGATCCACATGGGCCCATGGAGTCACCTCCTTTATTATAAAATGTCCCTAGTGGAGGTGACTTGGGGCAGGATTTTGCCCATGCATTCTGTAGCCAATGATGGTCAGGCTTCCTGGAATGCTGGTAGGGAAGAATAGTCTGGCCCGTGAAAGTTGCTGTGTGTGTTTTAGTGGTAAATCACTGCTTTGAAATGTGGCTTCTTTTCTTCCCAAAACCCAAAGAGCATATAAAGATGGGGACCCTTTCTCCCTGGTGGGCTGGGGAAGGACAACAGCAGGTCCTCTCCCATTGTAGAGGGGATACCTTGACCCACGCCTCAGGAACTTCCTGTAAGTGTCAGGCCCTTGCGGTTGGGCAGGGAGCATCTCCATCAATTAAACATGGACTTTGCTCCTCAATCGACTCAAGTTCTAGAAACCAAGGAAAGGCTGAGAGAATGTTCCAGACTAGAGAAGACCTAAGAACCCCAGCAGTGAGATACAACATTTCATCCTGGACTGTCTTACAAGCAAATAAAAGAACCCCAAAATTCTCAAAGAGCAGTTTTGGGTCAGTTGATAAGATTGAAATATTGAAGGCAGATTGAATCAGAATTGATTCCTTTCCACGTGAAGGTTACTGATGTTGATAACTGTATTATAGTGGTTATGTAAGACAGTACCCTTCTTAAGGAAGCCATACCAAAGCGTTCAGGATTGGAGGATCAGGATGTACGTGATCAGTGTTCCAATGATGAGAGAGAATAAAAGGTCATGAAAAGTACACCAGAACACCCACACTGTGACACTCTTGGTCAAGGACACCAGATCATGCTGGGTCTATTTTTTCCCATGAACTTCTGAAAATTTGAAGTCTTTTCAGATAAAAAGTTAAAGCAATAAATGGTAGAAAAATGCTGCAGCAAACACCTTATCTGCATCTTTCAATGCTTGAGAGAAATTTTCTAGTCTTATGAGTGGAATTGCTGGATGAAAAGATAACACACTAAAATAATTTGGTTTATATCACCAGTGGTTTGGGGCCCCCTATTTTTGGCTGTGAGGATTGACCCAGGGCCTTTCAGCTGAGCTACACCCACAGCCCCCACCTCCTTTTTGGGTCTCATTATGCAGTTCAGACTGGCCATGAGCTCACTTTGTAGCCCAGGGTGGGCTTGAACTCATAGTGATCCTCCTGCCCCAGCCTCCTGAGTGCTAGGGTTACAGGTACTCATGTCTGGCAGCTGCCCCATATATTTGAAGGTAGAATGTCACTGAATTAGCTGCACAGAGGGAGGCTGGTAGCACCCGCTGGCTGAAGGACCTGGCCCGGGTTCCTTTCCATTGTCCTTTCACTTCCTGGTGTGTCGGGCGCGGGCGCCCTGCTCCTCAGCCTTG
>NW_004524584.1:27567288-27574240 GCF_000260255.1 Octodon degus | reverse complement strand
ACGCAGTTCAGACTGAGAGCTACTTCTCTGGCTTTGGATGAATCTACCGGGTCTCTGCAGCCGGCACCGCGGAGTGCACCCACAGCTGCAGCCTGCTGGCTGCCCTGCGCTTGGCTTCCCGGCGCTGAGCGCTCCTCTCTTCTCCAGCCCAGCTCTGGCTCAGGGCTCGGCAGTGTGTGGCATCCTCCCGGGGCCCACTGTGGAGTGAGTGTTGGCTCTGTGGGGTACTGCAGGCTGTACTGCATTCTACCTAATGGAGGCTTCCAAATTAGGCCTGAAATAAAATGATGCCAACTGCCTGCCTCGTTCTCAGACGCCACGAGGTCCTATCAGAGATAATAACAACACAAGTGAGCAAGGCTGGGTCATTTTTGGATAACGCGGAAAAACTCCCATTGCTTACTAACTGCTGGGGTCTCGCTGATGGTGCATAATGGATTCTGGTTCAAAAGGAAATTGCCAGTTACCCTACAGGGATCGTGAGAGCTTTATGGAAAACACAGGAAGCAGGTGGAGCCTCCTGGGTGCGTGTGTGCGGGCAGGAGGTGCGGGGCGGAGGGTGACCACTGCACGGACCGACCGGAGCGGAATGGTGGGCAGCAGAGCGAGGGCAGCAAGCCCCGCGGGCAAGCGCTGGCTGGCCTCGGCCGCCTCTCTTGCTTGGCCAAGCCAGGAGGTGGAAGCTCCTCCTGGGCCTCTTGGCGAGCAGCTGGACTCTGCGGGAGGCCACGAGACAGGACCCAAGGCAGAGGGCACAGCAGGGGACAGCTGCTCCTGTTGCGGTGTCCAGGAAACAGAGGGGTCCAGGAGGAGACAGGAAGTGAGGTGAGTCCTTGCGGGTCACTGTGACTGCCTGCTGGGATCAGGCCCTGCGTCCTCACGGCAAGTCCGCGATGATGTGCCCCCACCCGGTCATCTTCCAAAGGTCTCCCGTGAGCGCGTGAAGCTCTCCGTTAAACCCTAACAGTCCAAAAGTGCTGCTGGGAAAAGGAGGCGTCTCCACCAGCTCTGCAGGCATGAGGCAGGTAGCGGGAGGGGAGGCACTCTCAGCCCCATAGCCGAGCTCCCGGGGCTGAGCCCCAGCTGGGAAGCCTAACTTTTCCCGCTGTGGTCTTCCGTGCGCTCCCCGCCTCCCCACGGATGTCGTCACAGTCCTGCTATGCATCTTTTAGCCCCTGGCTGGGAGACATCAACGACACATACACATGTATAACGTGCAAGCTAGAAATTAAAATGAGCTAAAGGCAAAATACACACCATCTAAAAAACAATGTATTCCTATTTCTTTACTAATGATCGACAATTTTCTTATTACTTTTGCTTTGTCATGAAAATATACTAAATTTTAATATCAGCGGCATGATCAAAGATGTGTTATCAAAATCTTGTTCACTATATTGGGATCCAGAGATCCAAAAGCTTATTCTGAGTTGGGCTTAGTCCAACGTGGTTTTAAATGCCGTCTCAGCTGGGAGTGATACTCACAAATATATGTAGATCCATGTGGGTGCGCTTACCAAACTGTGAAATTCGTTTTAAAATCCCATCTACTAGTCATGCGGTTCTGAGCATATGGACTCGAAATCCACTGGAAATATTCATTTGGAACTTTCCTAAATGGATTAGAAAATTCAGTTTTAAGTGTGCAGCTCTGAGACTCTACTTAGGGGACACACCTGATTTGGGGCAGCAAAGTCAGACGCTAAGGGAGACATTTCCATGTATCTGTTTTCAGAAACTGCGAAGCGTTACTCTCTTTCATGCACTAATTAAATGTTACTTTTCTTTGAAGGGACAGATGGAGTATGTCTACTTTTTCGAAAATATTTCTATGATGGTTGACTGTTTACTTCTTGCTTTTCCAAAATACAGAGTGAAGCCAATTAGGAAAACTTGTATTTCTTGTGCGAGTAAAGTGTGGCTAACCCTCTTATGTTAGGCAACAGTTGTAAATACCTGGCCTTCACCAACAAGTCTCAGGGAGGTGACAGAAGGTATTTGTGGTCCCTTATTTCATGACACATTCTGTTATTTAAATGAGCACAGTCTGCATAGCTTCCTAAACAGGCAGATGAAGCTAACAATTTACTACCAGAGCCCGGCTGGGAAGCCCAGTATGAGATGCCAGCACATCTCAGTGTGGCCCTGGACCCACAGAACTCTCCTGGATTCTAGGGGAGCCCGTGCTTGGCCATTTCTGGGATGGAGTTGGTGCAACAGCCTGATCTGTGCTCCAAGCATTGGCTGTGAGTCCCTTGAGCAAGTGTCCTGCTCGTCGGCTCCAATTCTTCTGTAGAGTGAGGCAGCCTCTTGCTGGGCTGGGCTCCTGAGGTGGCGGCAGCTGAGCTGGCCGGGAGACCACAGCCTATGCAGCAAATGCATGCTGAGTGATGGATCTTTGCTGTTATTAAGAGACAGGGAATACAGTGAGTGTAGTAACAGAGAGTACAGAGAACAGGGGAGCCCAGAGGAGGCGAACTTACTTCTGGGATGTGTGGCAGGATCTTTGTTCTGGAAAGATGTGACATTTGACCAGCTCCCAAAGGGTTGGACTTAGTGGAAGGCAGTTGTGGAGGGGAGCTTTCCCTGCTGTGGGGCCGAGCCAGTGAAGGAGCCAGTGGAGGATGCAGGCTTCCCTCCAGCTTGGGGAGGCTGCCTCACGCAGGCTTTGCTGGTGGAAGAAGGGAGTGGAGAGAGTAATGGCTTCTTGGCAGGGCTTGAGAGCACCAGAAGGTCTCCATGTGACCTTTAGTCCTTCTTCTTCTTCTACAACATCACTGGGCCTCATGCCTTTTGACTTTAAAAACCTCTGTGTCCATAATTAAGAAGTAACTGGCCCTATCCCCTTCTTGTCTGGCCTCTCCTCAGACCTCCCTGGACGGTGCCCTTCATCTGTAAGAACTTGGCAGGCTCAGTGCCTTAGAAAGGGGGGTGCTAAATGGCAATATTTAAATTATTAATGATTTCAGCATTTTGTAATTAAAATGCTCATTTTCTTCATGCATTTTGTGCATACATACATCACAAATACAGATAGAATCTATTTTAATGAATAACATTAAAATCCTAAGTTCCAAGCAATGAGGTTATTTCCATGTCTTGTCTGATAGTCCATGTTGAGCCATTCATTTATTTATCCATGCACTCATTAAATATTTTGCCCCCAACTATGGGCAAAGTGTGGATGCAGCTTTGCAGATGGAGCTTTAATAAACTATTAAGCCAATTCTGTGGCCAAGGAGCACATAATCTATCTTATGGAACATACTCTTTTGACTGGTTATTACACGATTAATACCTGGGGTTGAGCACCTGTGAGCTGTCATACAGTGCTGACTCTTCAGGAAAATACTCTGGCAGGAAAAAGAAGTTTCCTAGGGCATCACAGGGAGAAGCAATGATGCAGGTGTCTGAGTTGTCTAGAGCCGGAGGAGGATGGAGGACAGGAACTAGGGAAATTGCATATGGCCCCCAATGCTATCTCGTTCTGTAGTTTCTTTTACCAAGAGTTTGAGTCTATGTGCTCAGGACTCTGGTAGCCTCTCTGGTGTCTGGAGTATATGGAGCCCATCCAAGCTGTCTCTTTATGCCTCCCAGAGCCAGGTGCAGTGGTTAGGGTGCAGGGTCAGCTTGATGAGCGTTGGGATCTGACTGGGAAATTGATGACCCTTCTGGGTGTGTGTGGTACGTCATGCAAGAGTAGCTTTGGGGCCAGTGTCTGGCTTTATACCCCTTCTTTTCTGGTGGTGTTCCCCTGTTCTGCTTCCCAGCCACCATGAACTGGGCATCTTTCCTCTGCCAAGTCCTTTTTCCCCCCTATAATTTTATTGAGAAACAAATAGCAATGAGACAGTTTCAAATCAAATTGGTAGGACAGTTTCAATAATTAACACATTGCATACATTCTTCTTAGCGGTTAATTGCTGTACAAGATGTGGACATGATATCCTATTTACAAACATTATCATAACAAATCGCTCTACTCATTAAGAGAATGCAAGTATATATCTATCCTAACCATTTTGAATACACAGATACAAAATGGACATTCATCTGTATCCCCCTTTTTTTTGGTTAAGTTTTGTTATTTGAATATTATAGGTGTGTTAACTCAGCAAAATATTCTAAAAGAGTCCAGTAATCCATAATAGTAATGGGTCTTCTGCCTCACTGGCAATGTCAGAAATTGTTGACCTGAGTCCCCTACAGCTCAACATAACAGCATGGCTTTGCTTCTTATATTTCGTTTTTATACTTTTCTGCTGGATGGTTAAGACCAAGGTAAAGCAGGACCTACGCATCGAGAGTTGTAGCTTTTGGGTCTGATAAGGTCAGTGAAATCCCCTCAGAATTTATCCTGAGATCCTGTACCTCAGATTGTAGAACCTTTGTCAGTGTCAGCCATGTGGATGAATCACGGCAATTGCTTGGCCAATGTGCTCTCTGTGAAAGCCTGAGAGAATGTTTTCTCTCCATGTGACTCTCCCTAGGCACACTCTATGTCATCAATCACTTTCCTCTTTAGCCCCATAATCTCCTTGATCAGAAAATTTGGGACACTACAGAGTTACATGATGTAACAGTACAAGTTCTCATATGTCCTGAGTCTTATCTGACCTTGGAAGGATAAGGCCAAAATGTTGGCTTTCCTTGTAGCCCTCCTTTTTCTTTAATTTTGGTCTGCTAACTTAGGTTGTAAGCCCTCCAGAAGACAAGCTTATTGTTATTACCATACAACCTAGGCTGTTAAGCTTAACCTCACTATCTGTCTGAATATCAAACATCTTAGGCATAACATGGAACAGGTATTTTTCATCAAGTATTGATATGTTGAACTTTACGTCCCTATAGAATATGATGAAAAAACATTTAAAAATTAGAATATATTTTAAAAATAGACATAACAAATTATATAATTCTTATGTTTACACATAAGTCTAAAAATCTCACCATATACAATCTTGAAGCAAGACAGTCCTACAACATTTGTTTTCCTGTCTCTTGCCTTCATTCACCACCCCCTTCTTTTTGAACAATCATCTACCTGAGAGACAGCACAGCAGCAATTGGCATGTCATGACAAGCAGCCCATATTCAGAATACCAGAATGACAGGCACTCCAAGCATGAAACTACTATGACAGATTACTGTCTTCAGTGCAGTTGCTTAGTTCACAGGTATCAGTAAATAGAGTTAGTCAGGATGAGATTCCTTCCAATTAACTGCTAGATTCAAAAATCTTCTGGAGATTCTCAGGATCATTGCCTTGCCCATCTTCTACATACAACTGTATGGCATGTTACTGTCATGCTTCCTAGCTCTTCTCCTTTCCTTCTCTTAATTAGTTAGTCCTTGAGATCCTGCTTTCCTTTTACTTGTATTATACCTTTCTATTTGTATTTCTTCTTTTGAGTTCTTATACTAGGGAAACTATATATTTACACATGTGGGTCTGGTTTATTTCACTGATGAGTATATCTTCAAGTGGCATCAACTTCAATATAAAGGCTTCGAGTTTATCATTCTTTATGGCTGAGTAATACTCTATTGGGTAAAAATACCACATCTTTTTCAACCATTCCTCAGGTGATGGGCATCTTGGTTGTTTCCAAGATTTGACTATCACAAACTGTGCTGTTATAAACATAGACACACATATATCCCTATGATATGTTGTTTTCAGTTCCTCTGGGAAAATTCCCAGTAGAGAAATAGCTGGTTTAAATGGGATTTCCAGTCCAACTTTTCTAAGGAGTCTCCACACTGATTTCCATAACGGTTGCACCAGTCTACATTCCCAGCAGCAGTGGAAAAGGGTTCCTTTCTCCCCACAGCCTCTCCAAAATTTGTTTTTAGGTGATTTCTTTATGATAGCCATTCTTTCTGGAGTGAGATGATATCTCAATGTTGTTCTAATTTGCATTTCGTGAACAGCTAGTGATGTGGAGCATTTTTTCATATATTTATTTGCTTCTTCAATTTCATCTTCTGACAAGTGTGTGTTCATCTCAGATACCCATTTCTAGACTGGGACTTTAAATTTTGGGGCCCTGGTGTTTTTTTTAGTTCTTTATAAATTCTAGAGAGCAGACCTTTGTCTGAGAACTTATTTGTCATAAATTTTTCCAGTTTGTGGGTTGTCTTTTCACGTTGTTGGTAATTTCATTAGATGTGAAAAAACTTCTCAGTAAGAGCAGGGCCCAGTTGTAATTCTTTCAACTATTTTCCGTGAGATTTGATTTTTATTCATGAACTCTTTGCCTATCCCTATGTCTTCAAGAGTTCCTCCTACTTTCTCTTCCAGGAGATTTAGTGTCTCTGCTCTAATGTTTAGATCTTTAACCCATTTTGACTTTAGCTTAGTGCATGGTGATAGACCTGGGTCAAGTTTTAGTTTTTGGTATGTAGAAAGCCAGTTTCCCAGCAGCATTTGTTAAAGAGGCTATCTTATTTCCGTTGAGTATGTTTGGCTCCTTTGTCTAAGACATGGTGGCTGAATGTGTTTGTAGGGGTTTCAGCACCATATAATCTATTCCATTGATCTTCAGGTCTATTTTGTTGCCAGGACCATGCTGATTTTATCACAGTAGCCTTGTAGTATAATTTCAAGTCAGGAATTGTAATGCCACCTGCCTTGTCTTTATTGCCTAGGATTGCCTTTGCTATTCTAGGTCTTTTCTGGTTCCAAATAAATTTTAGGAATGATTTGTCTAGGTCTATGAGGTATGTTGGTGGTAGTCTGATAGGAATTGCATTAAATTTGTACAGCAATTTTGAGAGTATAGCCATCTTCACAATGTTTGTTCTTCCTATCCAGGAGCATGGGATATCTTTCCATTTTCTGAAACCCTCTACGATCTCTTTTTTAAGAGTACTCTAATTTTCCTTGAAAAGAACTTTGACTTCTTTAGTTAGATTAATTCCAAGGTATTTCATTTTCCTCGGTGCTATT
>NW_004524584.1:27537239-27542160 GCF_000260255.1 Octodon degus | reverse complement strand
AGCAGGAAACTCTCCGCACACTCACCAGACCTGGGCTAGGACTGGGTCTGGGGTCCCACTCTTGTTTTTCAACAGCAGCTTCCACAGGTGAGTGAGACCACCGTGCATGTGTCCTTCTGTGGCTGGTTGTGTCATTAACAGGGATGTCTCCAGTTTTATCCATGCTGTCAGAGGCCAAGTTGTGTGGTATCTAGTGCTAGGACTTCCACCGTGTGACTGGCGGTAGGGGGTCCACCTGAAGGAGCCCTTGTTCCTCCATGTTTACCTCCTTCTGCTGGGAACCAGGCTCCTGGGCTCCTTCCCTCCGGCTCTGCTCACACTGCAGTCCAATTCTCCTGGATCTCACTGGCCACCCACTTCCGGCCATGGCCTCTTGGGGTCATTGGTGAGTGAATTCTGTCAGTGGAAGAACAGCTAGCAGCTCCCTGCACAGTGGGTTTGCCGGTGTTCAGAGCTGAGTCTTGGAACCCGATGCTGGCTCACCTTCTCCCAGCATGCCGCTCACTGCCTGGCATCTGCTCCTCATCACTGTGCCTGGGTTTGGTCCAGTAGAATATCATTTTATGCTTGTGAACACAATACCGTTCTGGCACTGCTGCTTAGAGCACAGCCTTGGAATAAATGGCAGAAGACCCTGATCTGAGGTATGCGGGACACAAAGGGAATCAGACTCAGGGTAGCCTCAAACACAGGGACAGATGTAGGCTAGATTACATAAGTTCACACAGAGGCAGCCCCATGAAGCCGGGGGCCAAGCCATGCTGTGGAAGGGTGCATGGGCTGCTCACACACATAGACCGCCCTAGAAAAGAAACAGTAGGAGTCACTCAAAGAGTTGGGGAAGCCCAACTGAAGCCCAGAGTCCAAGGCCCTGATGTGCACTTGGCATTATTAAAAGGAACCAAGTGGAATTAGTACAGATATTAAAAACCCTCTTTCCTTTGGAGCTTTCATTTGTATATGAATGTTCTGATTAAAACTCTTGCGTGTACTACATCTCCCTTTGGGACATTAAGCAAGCCAACCAATGGGCTTTACGCTGTGCATCTGCACACAGATGTGCACCCCGCTGGCCCCCGGGATGCCAATGCCATCAGTGTCCTTTTATGCCATTCAGGCTACAGCCTTCAGGTGGGCACTGCTGTAGCCAAATATGTTCTTTCAAATTGAAAAACCCAGTGGCTGGAAATGATCAGAATGTAACGAAGCAGGTGCAACCTTGATTGAATGGCCTCTCTGCAAACTTAGATGAGGAATGTGGGGGCCAAAGGAGCCCCTTGGGATGGAGAAGGCAGCGGGGGTTGGAGGCAGCCAGGAAAGCAGAGGGAGGGGTCCTGGCAGAGGAGGAGCCTGACACATCAGATCCTCCTTGGGGTGCACAAAAGCTGGGGGGATAAAGTTTCAGGGACTGGAGCCCTCCTCCCACCCATCCTGAAGCCAATCTGTCCTCCTCACCTCCTACCATCCCCTCAATACTGGGTCAACAGTGCCCCCTCACCCACTCCCGCACTACCCTGAATTAATGTCCATCTGCAGCCTCAGAAGAAGACCTTGTCTGAAATGGAGTCTTTAAAGAAGTAGAGAAGATGAGCTCCCCATGGATTGGGTAGTCCCAAGCCAATGGTGGTTGTGCTTTTAAGGAAGCAGATGTAGGGATGGAGGAGAAACCCTCGAGACCCTGGCAGCAGAGCCTGGAGTGTGCAGCCAGCCTCGAGCCCAGAGCTCTGAGGGCTGCCAGCAGCTGAGGGGAGCAGGGAGATGAGCCTGTGAGGAGTGCAAGCCTACTGACACCTTGATTCTGGCCCCCGAATTGCCAGGGAAGTATTTTCTGCTGCATTCTGGCTACCTGTTATGGCAGCTGTAGGAAAGTAGCACTCCTGAGAAGAGGGGCAGCTGTTTCTCAGGGGTGTGTTGTTTTGGCTTTGTCCTCTGAGGTTTGCTGAAGCCGAAATGTAGAGGATTCTTGAGCAGACACTCAGGAAAGAGGACGCCCAGAAAGTGGTAAGAATAGTGGGATACACGTGCCTGAAGTGAGGGCAGGAGCTTGAGGGACATTCGTGGCCATGTGTCTTTTACCACATGTCTTAGTTACTTTTCTCTTATTACTGGGACAAAATACCTGACACCCAGAGTTAAGGAAGAAAAGGTTTACCTAGCTCACAGTTTGTGGAGGTTTCAGTCTATACCTGGCTGGAAGGCAAAGTGGCACAGCAGAGGGCAGCTGGTGGCAGAAAACAGCAAAGAGCAAAGGGAGGGCCGGGGAGATGGCTCAGTGGAATAAGCGCTTCCCTGGCAAGTGCAAGGGCCTGAGTTCAATCCCTGGTTCCGAAAAAAAAAAAAAAGAAAAAGAAAAAGAAAAACCAAAAAAGAGCAAAGGGAGGGGCAGCAATTGCGGCAGCAACCTAGCCCTTCCCCACTCCTCATATTTGTATGCAGATGGCCTGCCCCAGGTGAAATTAGCACTGACCCCCATAATCCCAGCACTGGATCATGAATTAATCACAACCCCTAGAAGCTGCCTCAGGACTGCATGAGGCTTTGGGGGGAACATTTAGATACAAACCATAACACTGCAGTAGATATTTTAAATTTAAACATTCACAGTATTTTGTGGTCACCCCTTGTATCAACCCAGGATCAGTGCAGTGACAAAGTCTACTGGCTTCATGGTGGTGCCCATCTCCAGCAGGACAGCCCTAGGCAAAGGCCATAGCTGAGGCTATGTCCCTCTGGGCTCTGAGATCCCACTTGCAGTTGGTAGCTTCGCTGAGTCACGAGGACATGACTACACCTTTATGTTCCGCCTCAGTGTAGCAAACCAGTCCCTTTTGTGACCAGGGAAACGGGCGGAAGTTGTGATCAGGTGAGCCGAAGCTAGCGAGGGAAGCTCGTGCTTCCTGCCATCGTTTCTTGCAGGGCTTACAGCAAGTAGGCTTCACTGTCTGATTTTGGTTATCTTGAGGACAGGGGTGGGCCTGGGGTGGGGTGTCCTCTCTAGCAAGCACAGAGTGGTCTGTCTGCATTTCTTCCCGGTACTGCAGGAAGAGCACATTTCTTTTCTCCATAGCTGCCCGGAAGCTGCCCTGAGTGCTGCAAGGGGGCCTGCACAGAGGTTGGGATGCCATGCAGAAATCATGCTTGTAAGGCCTCTGCAGCAAAGAGGCCCCGCCACGGTGCACGAGCGGCGTGCAGGCTCTCAGCGCTCGTGGATGTGGTGTTCAGAGCCTGCTGCCCTGTGGCCTCACTTTATTTTTAATTTATTTTTCTGCTTTCTGATCTAATTTTTTTTTTTTTTGGAAGGGAGTGTACTGGGGCTCAAACTCAGGACCTTGCGTTGGCCAGACAAGGGCTTATGCCGCTGAGCTATCTCTCCAGTCCTTTGATCTAATGCATTATGGGACATGAGATTACCCATGTTAAACGAGCAGGTTTATTGCATTTAACTTCTCTGCAGTGTCGCATTGTCACCACCTTTAACTGCTTCCAGTCCAGTTCATCACCCCTAATGTATTGATTAAGCAGTGCTCCCCTTCCCCCCTTTGGGGACCCCAAATCTGCATTCTCCTCTATGGACTTAGGCAGTCTAGAGCTTTCACCTGAAGGAACCACATAGTCTGAGCTCTTCTGTGTTAGGCTCCTTTCCCTTAGCACGAACCTTTCAGGGTTCCACCCTGAAGCTTCAGCAGCTCGGGCCTCTGTATGGCTGAATGATGCTCTATCCTGAATGTACCAGGATTTGCTTAGCCACTTACCTGCTGGTGGAAGGACGGGCTGTTTCCATCTTTGCCTGTTGTGGTTAGTGTGGCTATGAATGCGCAGGTACACAGGTATTTTTGTTTCAGTGCCATTTTTCCATTGTTTTAGTTATGTACCTAAGAGTGGAATGCCTGGGTCCCATGGTAACCTTAATGCTTAGTTTTTTCTGAGAAGCTGCCAGACTGTTTTCCCCAGTGGCTGCAGTACTTTTCATCCCCAACTGCAGGGTGGCATGTACCAACCTATAAGGAGCTATTTGTTTTCAGGAGAGATTTCTTGTCTGCATACCTACTGCAAGGAAGAAAATATGAAAGCTGGATGCATACTGGGAATGTCCTCGGCTTTGACAATTTGCTTAATGATTTTCTGATTTCTATAACGCTGGCACAGTAACTTCTCCAGCTTAAGTTATACTGTTGCGGTGCTTCATCACCTTTTATTTCCACACCGTGCCATCTGCGGAAAATGACAGCTTTTGTGCACACGGAGAGGAGGGTGCCCAGGGCCATGGCTGAGAGGTCTGCGCTCGTGTTCTGAGGGGTGCGGGGGTCATCCCCTGTGGCTGCTTCTAGCCCATTCACCAAATCTCATTCTTGTGACACCATTTGGGAAGCTTTCTTCTTCAGGGCTGCCTCAAGTTCAAAAGCATCTTTATGAAGAAAATCTCTATCTATTCTTCACTATGACTTATTTGTTTGGTGGTAATGCAAACAGAGCAGGATCTTTTAGATTATTTAGCTGAGTTTACACACCTATAATATTTAAATAATGGAACTTAACAAAAAAAAAGGGGATACACATGAATGTCCACTTTGTATCTGTGTATTCAACGTGGTTAGGATAGATGTATAGTTACATTCTCTTAATGAATAGAGGGATTTGTTCTAATGGTGTTTGTAAATAGGATCACAAGTCCGCATCTTGTACAGCAATTAACCACTAGGAAGAAAGTATGCAATGTGTTATTATTGAAACTGTACTACCAATTTGGTTTGAAACTGTCTCATTGCTATTTGTTTCTCAATAAAATTATGGGGGGGGGAAGAAATAAGGCATTAGATTGTGAAATATCAGGGGTTTTTTCTCTTAAGAAAAGCTTTGTGAAATAATATTAAATGGGAAAAGTGGATCAAGAGGATATATTCTATGTGAACCAGTGGTGGTG
>NW_004524584.1:27531972-27537139 GCF_000260255.1 Octodon degus | reverse complement strand
GTGTTTGTAAATAGGATCACAAGTCCGCATCTTGTACAGCAATTAACCACTAGGAAGAATGTATGCAATGTGTTAATTATTGAAACTGTCCTACCAACTTGGTTTGAAACTGTCTCATTGCTATTTGTTTATCAATAAAATTATGGAAAAAAAACCAAACAGAGCAGGAAAGGACACTGTCACCCACTGCCCAAAGAAGTACAAGGATGAGTGCCTGCAACTTCTAAATTTTACATCTGTCATGGATCCACACAAGAAATACCATCTTGCCTTGATTTCCAGTGAGTCTACTTCACCCGAGAAAGAGTTAAGCTGCCACAAGGAGCCTCTTTCTCCACTCGCTCATTGCATCTAAATGGCATATTAAGCGAAGAACTGCCTGAGCTACACGGACCGCAGGTGAGCAGATGATTCCTGGAGTGAGATGTAATATCTATTCATTGGCTTATAGATCCAGAAGACCACAGAGAGCTTCATGAAGCCGTGTGATAGCAGAGGCCTGGTCTTTGTGCAACACACCAGAACTGACTGGAAATGGTTCCAAAGTGCTCCCTGGACCACTGTCCGAGCTACTAAGCATCTTCTTTGGGAAGAGCACAGCAGATCTTATAACCAATCCCCCCCCCACTTTTTTTCCTGCCTCAGGCTTATTTGTACAAGGAGCAGAGGAGGACACCAGTACCCCACAGATGGCACCCCAGGGATCGAACCAGTCCTGTTTTTACATCAGCAGTAAGAGACTTTTACTTTGGAGCCTTCATGGGGGCCTGGGCACCTTTGGGAGCCTGGGCTGGAGCAGAAGCTGGAGCCCGGGCCTTGGCTGGAGCCTGGGCCGTTGGCTGGCAAGGCCTGCAACTCTTGGCAATGCGGGCACAGATATGCTTCCCAAGCTTGGGGTGGCAATATGGGCAAGTCGGGCGAGCCTGTGGCTTACTCCCTTTGGAATGATCTTGGACTTGACCTCCTTGGGCTTGATGAGGGCCTTGGTAGCCTTGGCGTGTGCACTCGTGGCCTTAGCATTGTTTGCTTGCATCTTCTTGAAGCCCCTTTTGTTGTGCTTCTTGGCAAGATGTATGTTCCTAAGGAACTTGGGATCTACCCCCTTCAGAGATTCCTATCTTTGTGACTGAGGTTTCTTGATGCCATTTCTTTGCCATTTTTGGGACTGGTTGTGTATGATATGGTTCTTGGACTTGGCCATAACTGCACTGTAAACCACAGCGGCCTTGCTTTTGTTTTTAAGGTAGAAAAAGATTTATAGTCAGATGCCAGTACCTGGAACCCCCAATTTTACAAAATAAAATCTCCTGCAGGAGAAGAACAGCTATTGGCCTTTGCAAGTCCTGGGAGAAGTGTGTGTGTGTGTGGGGGGGGGGGGGCATCATATCAGACTTACATGTGCAAATGCTGAGTAAATAAGGTCTAATATATACAATACATATTGTGAAATGGGAAAAATTGCTTAAAAGGAAAAAGGAACTAGGATGGGGAGAGGGAAAGAGAATGAAGGGAAAAGGAAGAAAAAAAATGCAAGTTAGTTATGAGTTGCATTTAGCATCTCTTAGTTCATAGAAAGGGAAGGTTTTTGCTAATATTCATCAGAGTACTTTTATGTCCCTAACTTGTACTCTGAGTAATCATCTTACAGATATCAATATGCAAAATGTATTAGCAATTATTGTCGTCCCATCTTGTTCTGACATTTTGTTTTATATTTTTTCCCATAAAATAAAAAAGATGTGAGTTTGGCTAGAAAAGAAGGTCCAGTAAATCTGTGGACTGCAAAGATGAAGCACAGGAAATCCTGACTGCTGCAAAAGAATAGAATAGAAAAATAGGGGCCCTGCCTCTTAGCACAGTTCTTTAAGTTGAATGAAGGTTGCTGTGGTTCGATCCCCACAGCTCAAGCCAGCCAAACCTGCCCTGAAGGCATTCGGAGAAAAAAAAAAAAGAATAGAAAAATGAATGGGCATCTGAGATGAACACACATTTCTCAGAGGATGAAATTAAAGAGGCAGATAAATATATGAAAAAATTCTCCACATCACTAGCCATCCATGAATTGCAAATTAAAACAACACTGAGATACCATCTCACCCCAGAAAGAATAGCTACCGTAAAGAAATCAACCAACAACTAATGTTGGAGGGGCTGTGGGTAAAAAGGAACCCTTCTCCACTGCTGGTGGGAGAGTAGACTGGTGCAACCGTTATGGAAATCAGTGTGGATACTCCTTAAGAAACTAAGATTGGAAATCCCATTCAAGCCAGCTATCCTCCTACTGGGAATTTTCCCAGAGGAACAGAAAACTTCATATCATAGAGATATATGTTCACCTATGTTTATAGAAGCACAATTTGTGATAGTTAAATCTTGGAAAAAACCAAGATGCCCATCACCTGAAGAATGGTTGAAAAAGATGTGGTATTGTTACACAATGGAGTATTACTCAGCTATGAAGAGTGATAAACTTGAAAAATTTATATTTAAGTGGATGCCACTTGAAGATATACTTATAAGTGAAATAAACCAGACCTACATGTGCAAATATTGTATAGTCTCCCTAGTATAGGAACTCAAAAGAAGAAATACAAATAGAAGAGTATAACACAATTAAAAGGAAAGCGGGAACTTGAGGATTGGACAATGAGGAGAGGGCAAGGAGAAAAGCTGGGAAACAGGACAGGGACAAAGCCATACATTTATATGTATAAGATGGGCAAGGCAATGATCCTGAGAAACATCAGCAGGTTTTTGAAACTAGCAGTTAATTGGTAGGATTCTTACCCTGATTAACTATACATGCTGATACCTGTGAGCCAAGCAACTGCACTGAAGATAGCAATGTGTAATAGAAGGGTTATGCTTGGAATGCCTGTTATTTTGGTCTTCCAAATATGTAATTATTGTCATGACATACCAATTATTACCATACTGTCTCACAAGTAAAAGTATTTTTCTTTAATGGGTAATAAATGAAAAAAGACACAAGAAAAAGAAAAAAAATGTCATGGGACTGTCGTGCTACAGTGCTGTATATGGTTAGATTTCTAAATCTCTGTGTAAAAATATGTAATTGTTTATTCATATTCTTTAAATACTTTTTATTTTTTAAATTCTTATCTGCATATTGTGTAGGGACTTAATGTTTAATATATCAATACTTGATGGAAAATACCTGTTCTATGTTATGCCTAAGATGCTTGATATTCAGACAGATAATGAAGTTAAACCCAGCTACATAAGATGAAGGGTAATGAGTTTCTTATCTGGAGGGTTAACAACCTAAGTTTGCAGACCAAAAATTAGAGAAATAGAAGGGTTTCAAGGACAGCCAACAATTTGACCATAGCCTTTCAAGGTCAGTGAAGACTCAGAACATAGGAGAACCTATCATATAACTCAGTTGTGTCCCAAAATTTCTGATCAAGGAGATTATGGGAACACAGAGCAACGTGATTGATGATGTAGAGTGTGCCTAAGCAGAGTCACCTGAAGAGAAAACATTGTCTCAGGCTTTCACAGAGAGCAAATTGGTCAAGCAATGGCCGTGACTCATCCACATGGCTGACACTGACAAAGTATCTTCAAACTGCGGTACAGGGTTTCAGGGTAAATCCCAAGGGGACTTGACTGACCTAATCAGATACAAAAGTTACATTTCTTGTTATACAGGTCTTGCTTTATCTTGGTCTTAATGACCCAGCAGAAAAGTATAAAAGCTAGATATATAAGATAAAGCCATATTAATATGCAGAGCTGTGAAAGGCTCAAGTCAATAACCCACTACTATTGTGGACTGCTAGACTGTGGTGGATTGTTTTGCTGAATTCACACATCTAAAGTATTTAGATGCCAATGGAATACCCATTTCTGACAGGACCAAACAAAAAAGGTGATACAAAGGAAGGACCATTTTGTATCTGTATATGCAGAATAGTTAGGATAGGTATACAGCTACTTTCACTTAATTCAATGAGAAGAATGATTTGTGCTAATAGTGTTTAGACAGGATATTCTGTATGCATCTTGTGTTATTGATAACCACTAAGATGATAACAATGTACAATGTATTAATTATTGAAACTGTCCTATTAATGTTTATTATATTTTTTTCTATTAATCAGCTTTGAAACTGTCTCATTGATATTTTTTTCTCAATAAAATAACAACAAAAAAAGGGTAGAAAAATGACCTTGGAGTATCACAAGAGGCATCAGGATTCCAACATCTGCAGCCTCAAAATTGCAAACATCAAAGTCTTTGCTTTGAGAAGAAAGCTCCAGAGTTCCATGTTCCAGAATGGCAGTGGCCTAGATAATGTGGTCTTTGGAACTGGAATCAGAGTGTTCAGTGACTGAAGCACTCAACCCCTGCAGCCTAGAGGTAAAAGCCTGGTATTGCTCATGCTGGCAGCAGATCTTGGCATCATCTGTGTGGTGCTAGTTCTAGGTGCATGAAGAATGGAACAGTTGTGGGGTCAGGAAGCTTCTGCCTAGACTTCAGAAGAAGGCAGGGAGGCCAGGCAGTGTGCCCAGGAGAGGGCAAAATGTGAAGCTGTGAGTGCAAAACCAGAGAGGCAGTGGGTACCTCAGGAGTTTCGTAAGGCCAGAATGTAGATTATCTGTGGAAAATTGCAAGGAGTGAGCAAACCTGGCCAAGAGAAGCCAGGGGAGCTACAACTACCAGGACTGTCATCGAGGCAGAGCCACCCACACCCTTCGGACTCTCATCTTGTCACAGATTGTTTTAGATGCTGCATATGAACCTATGGGCCTTTATGTTTGCCCTACTGTATATTGGACTTGCTTTGGTCCCATTCCTTGATACACCCACTTATAACTTTGGTTAGTAAAGTTTATCATTTGCCATTAAACATTGGAAATATTTAACTTTCTTTTCATTTGTACAGTGTCTCATAGTTGTTTTTTTTTAAGATTCCAAGGGAATTTTCCTTCTTTTTTTTTTTTCAAAGTTTTATTGATAGACAGCAATGAGACAGTTTCAAATCAAATCGGAAGTACAGTTTCAACAAATAATACACTGTATATAGTCTTCTTAGTGGTTAATTGCTGTACAAGAAGTGGACTTGTGATCCTATTTACAAACACCATTAGAACAAATCATTCTATTCATTAAGAGAATGCAACTATATATCTATCCTAAC
>NW_004524584.1:27525579-27531412 GCF_000260255.1 Octodon degus | reverse complement strand
CTCTAATTTTGGTCTGCAAACTTAGGTTGTTAACCATCCAGAAGACAAGCTTATTGTTATTATCAAACAATTTAGGCTATTAAGCTTAACCTCACTATCTCACTGCATTTCAAACATCTTAGGCATGATAAGGAGCAGGTATTTTTCATCAAGTAGTGATATGTTGAACTTTAAGTCCCTGAATAGTGTCTCATAGTTAAAAGTTTGGTTTAAATACTAGACAAGAATTTGGATTTGGACTTTTCAGCAAAGCTGAAATTGTTACTTCTTTGAAAACTCTTTTTTTCCCCCTTTCTTTCTTCCTTTTTAAAAATGAATTTAGTACAGGGTCTACAGGGTCTAAAGGGTTTTCACTACACAGATTGAACTCATAGTGATTCTCCTGTTTTCAGCCTCCCAAGTGCTGGGATGACAGGCATGCACTACCATGCCCAGTCTTTTAGTTCCATAATTTTATGGATAAATAAATAGCGATGTGACAGTTTCAAAACAAATTGGTAGGACAGTTTCAATAATTAACACACTGCATACATTCTTCCTAGTGGTTATTTGCTGTACAAGATGTGGACATAATATCCTATTTACAAACACTATTAGAACAAATCCCTCTATTCATTAAGAGAATGTAACTATATATCTATCCTAACCAATTTGAATACAGAGATACAAAATGGACATTCATCTGTATCCCCTTTTTTAGTTTAGTTTCATCTTTGAATATTATAGGAGTGTTAAATCAGCAAAATATTCTAAAAGAGTCCAGTAGTCAATAATAGTATTAGGGCTTCTGCTTCACTGGCAATGTCAGAAATTGTTGACCTGAGTCCCCTACAGCTTAACATAATAGCATGGCTTTACTTCTTATACTTGTTTTTATTTTATTTTTTTCCATAATTTTATTGAGAAACAAATAGCAATGAGACATTTTCAAATTAAATTGGTAGGACAGATTCAATAATTAACACATTGCATACATTCTTCCTAGTGGTTAATTACTGTACAAGATGTGGACATGATATCCTATTTACAAGCACTATTAGAACAAATCCCTCTATTCATTAAGAGAATGTAACTATATATCTATCCTAGCCACTTTGAATATACAGATAAAAAATAGACATTCATCTGTATCCCTTATTTTGTTAAGTTCCATTATTTGAATATTATAGGTGTGTTAACTCAGCAAAATATTCTAAAAGGATCCAGTAATCCATAATAGTACTGGGTCTTCCATTTCATTGGCAATGTCAGAAATTGTTGACCTGAGTCCCCTAAAGCTCAACATAACAGCATGGCATTACTTCTTATACGTGGTTTTTATACTTTTCTGCTGGATGGTTAAGACCAAAGTAAAGCAGGACCTATGCAACAAGAGTTGTAGTCTTTGGGTCTGATAAGGTCAGTGAAATCTCTTCAGGATTTTTCCTGAGATCCTGTACCTCAGGTTGTAGAATCTTTGTCAGTGTCAGCCATATGGATGAGTAACAGCCATTGCTTGGCCAGTGTGCTCTTTGTGAAAGCCTGAGAGAATGTTTTCTCTCCATGTGAAGTCTCCTTCTTAGGCACACTCCACATCATTGATCACTTTCCTCTTTGGTCCCATAATCTCCTTGATCAGAAAATTTGGGACACTACCGAGTTATATGACGTTACAGTACACGTTCTCATATGTCCTGAGTCTTAATTGATCTTGGAAGGATAGGGCCAAAATGTTGGCTTTACTTGCAGCCCTCCTTTTTCTCTAACTTTGTTCTGCAGACTTAGGTTGTTAACCCTCGAGAAGAGAAGCTTATTGTTATTACCATACAACCTAGGCTGTTAAGCTTAACCTTACTATCTGTCTGAATATGAAACATCTTAGGCATAACATGGAACAGATATTTTTCATCAATTATTGATACGTTGAACTTTAAGTCCTTACAAAATATGATGAAAAAGCATTTAAAAATTAGAATATATAGATCCAGTCCTTGCCCAGGCCCGGTGTGTGTGTGGGAGCTTCCCACTACTCTGCGCTGGCGTGACCTACCTGTCCCAGCCCAGGTGCCACGTGGGTGAGACACTCTTTCACCCCATCGGATGGCCCCCACCATTCTGCAGCACCTGCCCCACCCCACTACAGAGTAGGAATTTCTGCTGTGTTCTGGGAAACCACAGATCTAGTCATAGCCCAGGCCTGGTGAGTGTGTGGGAGAGCTTCTCGCTACCCTGCACCAGCAGAACCTACCAGTCCCAGCCCAGGTGCAGCGTGGGTGAGACCCTCTTTCACCCCATTGGGAAGCCCCCACAACTCCATAGTAACCACCACCCCATCCACCAAGTAATAATTTCTGTTGCTTTCTGGGAACCCTCAGATCCAGTCCTAGACCAGTCCCAGTGAGTGTGTGGGAGAGCTGCTTCTAACCCCTACTCCACCTTGTCTCCTACAGACTGAGCTCAGGCCTGGCGTATAGGCCTGGGGTGAAATCCTGCAGCTGCAATCCCTGCAGATAGTGTATGGGACAGAAAAACCCAGCTAATCCAGGAACAGAATATCTTTCTTGCCAGAGGGGCACATCAGGTTCATCCCCAAGGGCAGCAGCAGGAAGGAGCTGAGCACAGCAGCCAGGCCCAAGCCAGGTACAACTGGATAAATCCAAAGTTTGTAGATCTGCACCTGAACTTCAGAAGGTACTAAGGTTATAATGGCACAAAAGAGTTACAAAAAAGGTCAGAAGACAGTGCTACACAAAATAACAACAAGAAGGAGCAAAATGCAATCTCAAAACCCAAGCCCACCCATAACAAGTGAAGAGGAATTAACACAGAATGAATTTGGAATCACACAGCTGAAATGTATGAATCAATGGCTTCTGAAACAAAAAAACAGCTGCAGAAAGGTATAGAGGAACTCAGATTGGAAATGAGAAAATAAATCCCTGAAATAATAACATCTGGAGTAAAGAATCAACAGCAGAAACATATGGAGGAAACCCAATCCCCACCCAGAATGAGTGCAGAGGACACTAGCTCAGCTCAAATATATGAATTAATAGCATCAATAGTTAATAAGCAACAGCAGAAAGTCATAGAGGAAATCAGAGTGGAATTTTCTGAAATAAGAAAAGAATTCTTGGAATTCATAGCATTCTGAAGTAAAGAATCAACTACAGAAACATAGGGAGGAAATGCAATCTGAAAAAAACACTGCAGTAAAAGAATAAATACCTGTTTCTAAGGAAGACATTGATAAAAATAGAGGAGATTAGAAAAATGGTGGATTCCTTGAATGAGGAATACAGGAAAGAAGTAGATCGCATGAAGCAGAGTCAACGAGATAGAGAGGAAATTAAAATCTCAATCACAAGCTTGTAAAACAGTTTAAGTGAAAGTGAAGACAGTTTCAGATCTTGAAGATGCTGGTGCAGCTAGTGAAAAGGTAAGAAAAGATCTCTTAAAAATAACTAGGATGCAGGAAAAAAATACTTCATCACCTGCAAGATGATGCAAAGATGAACAATGTGAAACTAATAGGCATCAATGAGAAAGAAGGCATCAATTCAAAAGGTATTAAAAAATATGGGCAGAAATAGTAGCAGAAAACTTCCCAAATATGAGGAAAAAATCTGATATTCAAGTAACAGAAGCATACAGAATGCCAAGTAACCTCAACCCAATGAAAAACACACCAAGACATATCATAGTCAAGATCCAAGAAATTCCACACAAGCATAATATACTGAAAGCCGCTAGAGAAAAGAAACAGATCACATTCAAAGGAAATCCCATCAGATTACAGCCGACTTCTCTTCACAAATCATGAAGGCAAGAAGAGCATGCAGCAGAGTACTTCAAGTCCTCTATGAAAACAAATTCCAGCCCAGACTACTATACCCTGAAAAACTCTCTTTCAAGTTTGATGGAGAAGTGAAATACTTCCATGACAAAGAACAACTAAAGAATTTCATGATGACAAGGCCAACTCTACACAAGTTCCTGAAAGATGTTCTAAAGAGGAACCAAAATGATCAGAACTCCATGAATGAGATCAGAAGCAACCAACTAAACAGGGCAATCAATTAAACACAGGAGAAAAAGGAGTAAACGATAACAGGTAAATAACACGTCAATCATAAGTCAATACATCTCACTTATAATCATCAATGTAAATGGATTCAATTCACCAATTAAGAGAAATAGACTGGCACAGTGGATTAGGAAACAAAATCCAACAATATGCTGTATACAAGAAACACATTTAACTCATGAAGACATACACAGGCTGAAAGTCAAAGGATGAAACACAATAGTACATGCCCCAGCACCTCAGAAAAAAGCTGGGGTAGCAATTCTATTCTCAGACAGTTTCAACTTCAAAGCAAGAATGATCAAGTGAAATAAAGAAGGCCACTATATACTGGTTCGGGGAAAAATTGAAGAGGAAGAGGTAACACTCATAAATATGTATGCACCAAACACGGGAGCACTCAACTATATAAAGCAAATCCTAATGGACATGAAAAATCTAATATCCAATACCACAATTTTAACAGGAGACCTTAACACCCCCTTATCTCCATAAGATAGGTCAACCAGATGAAAACTTAGCAAAGAAATAACAGAACTGAACCAGAGTTTGAAACAAATGGACTTGGTGGACATATACAGAGTGTTCCACCCAAACACAGCTGAATACACTTTTTTCTCAGCTGCACATGGGTCATTTTCTAAAATAGACCACATACTGGTCCATAGGTTATGCTTAAGTCTATGTAAGGAAACAGAAATTATCCCATGCACATTATCTGATCACTGTGTAATGAAACTGGAAATAAATGACAAAAGAAACCAGAAAAAAAACCCCTAAATACATGGAAATTAAATGACACCCTACTCAGGAACCAATGGGTCACAGATGAAATTAAACAAGAAATTTAAGAATATCAACAATTCAATGAAAATTCAAGCACAATAGATCAGAATTTATGGGATACAATGAAAGCAGTTCTCAGAGAGGAATTCATAGCTGTGAACTCACACATTAGGAAAACAGAATGGGAACAAATAAATACCCTAATGCTGCACCCTCAACAACTAGAAAAGGAAGAGCCCAAAGACGGGAAGAAATCATAAAGAATAGAGCAGAAATTAATTCAATTGAGATGAAGAAAACAATTCAAAGAATTAAAAAAGCAAAAAGCTAGTTCTTTGAAAGATTAAATGAAATTGATAAGGCCCTAGCTAACCTCATCAAAAAGAAAAGAAAAAATTCAAATACAAGCAATAAGGAATGAAAAGTGTGGAATTACCACAGACCCAGTGGATATTCAGAAGATTATCAATAGCTACTTTGAGAATCTTTATGCTCACAGAATAGAAGACACAGACGGAATTTACAGATTCCTAGAAAGGTACAAATTACTACGACTGAGTCAAGAAGATATAACCACTCTCAATAGCCAAATAACAGCCAATGAAATACAGGATGTTATTAAAAACCTACCGACAAAGAAAGGTCAAGGTCCAGATGGATTCACAGCTGAATTCTACAAGAAATTTACCAAAAATGTAGTCCCTATACTCCTCAAACTCTTCAATGAAATTGAAAAGAAAGCAGTCCTCCGAAAATCATTCCTGGTGGCAAGTATTCTACTGATACCAAAACCAGGCAAAGACACAACTAAGAAAGAGAACTACAGGCCGATCTTCCTCATGAACATAGATGCCAAAATCCTCAATAAAGTAGTAGCAAATAGAATATAGCAAATCTTCAAAAAGATGATACAAAATGGACATTCATCTGTATACCCTTTTTTGTTAAGTTCCGTTATTTGAATATTATAGGTGTGTAAAC
>NW_004524584.1:27523675-27525001 GCF_000260255.1 Octodon degus | reverse complement strand
TGAGTCTTAATTGACCTTAGAAGGCTAGGGCCAAAATGTTGGCATTCCTTGCAGCCCTCCTTTTTCTCTAATTTTGGTCTGCAAACTTAGGTTGTTAACCATCCAGAAGACAAGCTTATAGTTATTACTATACAACTTACGCTGTTAAGCTTAACCTCACTATGTGTCTGCATATCAAACATCTTAGACATAATATGGAACAGGTATTTTTAATCAAGTATTGATATGTTGGACTTTAAGTTCCTACAGAATATGATAAAAAACATTCAAAAATTAGAATATATTTTAAAAATAAGCATAAAGAATTATATATTTCTTATGTTTACACATAAGTCCAAAAATCTCACCATATACAACCTTGATGCAGCACAGTCCCACAACATTCCTTTTCCTGTGTCTTGCTTTCATCCACAACCCCCTTCTTTTTGAACAACCGTTTACCCAAGAGACATCATAGCAGCAACTAGCATGTCATGACAAGCAACCCATATTCAGAAGACCAGAATAACAGGCACTCCAAGCATGAAACTACTATTACAAATTACCATCCACAGTGCAGTAGCTTAGTTCACAGTTATCAGTCTATATAGTTAGTCGGGGTGACAATCTTTCCAGTTAACTGCTAGATTAAAAAATCTTCTGAAGTTTCTCAGGATCATTGCCTTGCCCATCTTCTACATATAACTGTATGGCTTGACTTATTCATGTTTCCTAGCTCTTCTAGTAAAAGGAAAGCAGGGTCTCCAGGACTAACTAATCAAGAGAGGGTCAGGCTGGTTTCTAGCTGTGGGACTGTACTCTGATTTGTTCAGTTGTAACACTCCGTGTGCATGCTGCCAGCTTGAACGCAGTTCCTTACTGGCTTGAGCTTGGCCCTCTGGCCCCCTGCTGACATGAGCTCGGCAGTCTGACTCTGACACTGGGAGCCAGTAGATGGAGCCAGCTCACTGCTCTTCTGAGAGGTCAGTTTGTCCATCTCCACCATGGCGACCAGGCAACTCCCTTCTCCTGGGAAACATTTTAACCTCAGTAACTCATCAGCCACTATAGTCTGCTGGATCCACTGCTCTGCTCCACTGGTGCATTTCTGCACGGAGGTCTCTGAGGTCAGCATGGTGCTTATGCAGGTGTAGATGCCCCTCCCACATTCTGAATCTAGGTGCAGGGAAAAGCACCACCTGCCACCTCCCACATCTTTGTTGAAGTCTCCTTCTACATTCTTCCCATGGGCTTCAGTTCTTTCTTCTTCTTCTTCTTCTTCTTCTTCTTCTTCTTCTTCTTCTTCTTCTTCTTCTTCTTCTTCTTCTTCTTCTTCTTCTTCTTCTT
>NW_004524584.1:27519779-27522740 GCF_000260255.1 Octodon degus | reverse complement strand
TATGAATGGTAAGTACACAGTAAACAGTAACACAGCAGAATGATCTCAGAAATGGGACACCTCTGGGGTTCTTTGCTGCATATTTCTGAGTGGTATATATCTCAAGGAGATACATACAAAGCTGCATATCTTTTTTCCCCACTTTTTCATAGCAAGGAGTCTTTATTGAAAGGGAAGAGAAGAGATAG
This sequence comes from Octodon degus, assembly GCF_000260255.1. Taxonomy (NCBI): domain Eukaryota; kingdom Metazoa; phylum Chordata; class Mammalia; order Rodentia; family Octodontidae; genus Octodon; species Octodon degus. The sequence goes on along the minus strand of NW_004524584.1, from coordinate 27,522,552 downwards.
CAGTAAATCATGTGGGAACAGTTGGAAAGAAAATTGGAAAGCAAGCATATTTATAGGACACTGAGTCTTACTCTTCAACTAAATACACCCTAGTTGTATCAAAAAGTTAAATGTAAAAGTGATAAGGCACAAAGAATAGAATTGTGTGCTTTCTGAGAGTGTAGTGTGAGGACATTTTACTTATAAGTTGAAAAATTCTTAAGTAAAGTCTGTCGCCCATTGGTCTCTCTCTATTCCAGTGCATCCTCCCCTCCCCCCTGGTGAAGCAGCGGTGAATTCCCCCCTAGACTCTTTTGGTGGCAAAGGTATCTCACCTTGTAAATTACCCAAGACATGCAGTTTTCCTTCGTCATTGTTCCTCAGAGAGCTATCCATTTTAGTACGTATTGATTTATTTCTTTTTAACTGCTCAACATAGATATGAAGACAAATTGAGTAACACCTTGAGAGAAAATCTGGAGGGAGAATGATTTCACACTAGAATTACACCTCAACTGCATGCCTAGAATGTCCACAAGGCTTGGGAGTCACTGGCCTTTCCAGGCCTGCAAGAGCACAGTTTACCTTCCTGTGTTTTTAGAGAGTTATTAAAGGGTGTAGTCCAGCTGGAAAGACCATGCAAGCAGTGTGGACCAACCCGGAAGCTTAATCTTCTTCTGTCTTCCTGTCATCCTTCACTCTCCTCTTCTGTCTCTCTCCACTTCTCCTATTTTCTGCTCTCCTTCTCTGGAGCCCTTTTCTTTGGTCACAGGGTCCACACCAAGCTCCTTCATGTTGTCATACAAAGGAACTCAGCCCTGTCTGTGTCTTCCTGGTTCACCTTGATTCTACCCTGGGAACTTCCTTCTAAATAGTCAATTCCCTTTATTTGAAATTCTCTTTTCCTATTTTAACTATTCTACTCATCTGTTTTGGAACTGTTTCATTGCTATTTTATCTTTTTTCTCATTAAAATGAAAGATAAAAAAATCCTTTTTTCTCTCTCTATTGCATGACTATTTAACTTTGTGCAGGGACTTAAATGTAGGCATTCATGTACAAAGTTGCTTAATTCTCCAAGAAGTCTCCACGCTGATTTCCATAATGGCTATACTAGTTTGCATTCCCACCAACAATGTACACAGTTTCCCGCTTCACCCAGGCCACACCAGCATGTGTGATTGCTTGGTTTGTTCGTGATTGCCATTCTTTTGGGTGTAAGATGGAGTCTCAGTATTGTTTTCATTTTCATTTCTCTAATAGCCAGAGATTTGGACAGTCCTCATCTGTTTACTGGCCATTTGTTTTTCTTCTGTGAAGTGCCTATTAATTTCATTTGTCCAGTTTTGATTGGGTCTTCTATGTTGGGGAGTCTAATGCTTTCTGAGTTCCTTATGGATTCTAGGTATGAGTCCTCTGTGTGAGAAATAGCCAGCAAAGCCTTGCCCATTCGCTGGGTGGTCTCTTTATTCTGCTGTTTTCTGGATGATTCTTGCTGTTATTTCTTGTGCCACTGGAGTTCTCTTCAGAAAGCCCTTGCTTCTAGTTTGCCTTTATCATGACTTCATGAGTTTTGTCTATTTTTTCATCCAGCAGGCTCATTGTTTCTGTTTTAATGTGTAGACCTTTGACACATTTTGATGTTAGCTTAGTACATGGGGAGGGATGTGGGCCCAGCTTCTGTGTATAGATAGCCACTTTCCCCAGCTTCATTTGCTAGAGAGATTCTCTTTCCTCCAATGAATGCTTTTTGGCCCCCTTATCAAAGATCAAATAGCTTAATGTGTCTGGGGACATTTCTGCATCTTCTGTTCTGTTACCTTAATCCATAAGCCTGTTTTTGTGCCCAAACCATGCCACTGTTTAAAATCACTGTTGATTTGTAGTATAACTTGAGATTAGGTATAATCTCAAGCTAAATATCTAAAAGCTTCATGCTGTAGGATCCATGCATACTAATGTTTATAGCAGCACAGTTTGTGATAGCTAAATCCTGGAGACCTGTTTGTCCATCAACAGGTGTATGGATGAAAAAATATATCTATACACAGGGGAGTACTACTCTGCTATAAAGAAGAATAATTTTAAGAGGTTTGTTGGAAAATGGACACTTCTGGAAAACAAAACATTTAGTAAATTAATCATATATATAAGGCTAAATATCATATGGTTTCTTGCATTTGAATAATTTAAAGTACAAATAAAGAGCAGAATAAAAGATTGATAGACAGCTTGGGAGATAGCTCAGCAGTCTAAGCATGTGCTTGGCAAGTGCAAGGACCTGTGTTCGATCCCCAGTACCACATGTTGTGCAGGCCCTGGAAGCCTGGGCACACTGTGGCAGCCACTGCAACATGGCGTGGGCTGCATGCTTGTAATCCCAGCACTGGGGATGCTGACACAGGAGGATTACTGTAAGTCTGAACTGTGTAGTGAGACTCTGTATCGAATACATAAATAAAAGATTATAAATAAGCAAATTAAAAACTAAAAGCAAAACAAAAAGGGCTGATATAAAGGCACAGGAAGACAGGACTTTTGCAGACAGGAAAGTATTCAAGAGATCAAGTGGGGTGAGGAAGGAGAAGTGAAAAGATGTAAGCAGTGCCGTATTGCCTTGGTGACTTTCTTTTTGCTGCGACCCAGTCCCTGCCACCCACCACTCTAAGGAGTTGGCCCACACTTTGCAGAGGTTTCAGTCTGTATTTGGCTGACTCCAAGGCAGCTCAGCATGGCAGAGGGGCGTGGCAGAGGGGAAATAGCTCATGACATGGTGACTATAAGGGGACAGAGA
>NW_004524584.1:27517480-27519544 GCF_000260255.1 Octodon degus | reverse complement strand
TTGGTGATCAACTTATGAGTGGACTAATTTGGTGGTGACCACCACACAGCTGTCATCTAGTCCCCTCCCCAAAGCCCCACGTATGTTACATGAAGCTTGTACGGGGACATCTAGATATAAGCAATAACACACGTAGGTACCAAATACCCACAATGGATACAAACATTGTATATCATAAACATGACCTAACAATAGCAATAATTATAATAATGAAAATGGGGAGAGGGATTTAGAGATGGAGGGAGGGGTGCAGGTATGGAGGGGAAGGGAGCCAAGAAAGAATCAAGGTATGCTATGTACGTGTACCTATTCCCTACTGTGAGGCTGGACTTCATGTACTATGAGCATTTACTAATGAAATTAAATAAGAAAGAAAAATGTTACTGAGCCAAAAGAAACAATTCTCAGGGCAAAACTTCCTCCTCCTCCTCCTCCTCCTCCTCCTCCTCTTCTTCTTCTTCTTCTTCTTCTTTTCTTCTTTTTCTGAAATAGTTTAAATTCCATAGGAAGTACTGGCTGTCCAAAAGTTTTAAGGACCTCACTGGGGAAATCATGCTGTTCCACTGTCTTTTTGGGGTGACCTCTGACACAGAGTTCAATTTCTGCTGCAGTGCTAAGGCCTGGGGCCCCGAGAGCCTTAGGTCTGCCTGGGCGAGAGTGTGCCCGTTCTGGCTGATAGATTATGGGAAGTTTAAGCTTTTTTCTTTTGTGCCTTCAGCTGAACCTGAAGCTTGGATGGAGACATGATAGCAGGACCTACAGAGCACTTGATTGTTGGGAAGATTAATTAAGATAATACATCGAATCACCTGACTAAAGGATAGCTGTTCTAGCAAATGCTGGATAAATGTCAGCTGTTTTCACATTCATTATTCAAATTTTCTATCTTTTCATAAATCACTGTGAATGTAATATTTCTAGACAATTAATTCTCCATTTCATTGAGGGCTAAATATTTATTACCATAGAATTTTACATAGTACTTTTTGCTAGCTTATGATTTTAAACATTTTCTGCTTCTGTGATGGCAATTTTTAAAAAAAATACTAAATATGTACTTGTGAGGTTGCCTCATTTTTCATGATTTGCTCTTTTGAGATTTATCATTCAGTCTCTTCAAATATTAAATTTATTTTGAATGCAATCATATTATATCCATTTAATTCTATTTTGACTTCACTTTTTATTATCCTTGTCTATTTTGAAATTGTTGACTTTTCTAGCTTCTACAAACCCTTTTTTAATCTCATTGGGTTCTAGCACCTCTCGTTTTAGTAATAAAAATATGTAATGTGAGAAATTTCTAGGTCTTACCATTTTATTAATATAAAGTAGAGGTTAGGAAACCAGGCTATGGACCAAATCCAGTCTGCGACCTGTTCTTGCAAATAAAGTTTTATTGGGACACACCCACAGCTATTCACTTGCGTATACGAGTGCTTCCACACCACCGAGATACAGCTGGGTAGTGCAAATGCGTCCTTAGTGTGGACACAGTCTAAAATACACATTATGTGTTCCTTTATAGGAAGTTTCCTGACTACTTCTAGAAAGATTTTAGTATATAATTTTGTTATTTTTATTTTCTAATTCATCTGTAATGTAAATTTGAAAAGTTATCTAAGACAGTTTTAATTTCCTGATTGAACTTTCTTATTTCTAATTTTATCAATTTTCCTGTTTATTGCATCAGGCAGAGACCTGGCCTATGTAACTTCTAATCTTTTAAAGATACTGTATGATTACTTTTTTTTTTTTTTTTGGTACAGGAAATCGAACTCAGGACCTTGCACTTGTCCGGCAGGCACCTACGCTGCCGAACTATATCGCTGGCCCAGGATTACAGCCTAGAGGTATGGCCAATTTCTGAAATTGTTCCAAAGACATTGAAAAAGGATCCTAATTTTGTATTTTTTAGAAAAAATATGATCCATTTTTTATATACTCAAACCTTAAGTCTTTATTTACTTATCGTCTATATAAAGATTAACAAGAAGAAATGTATGAATGTACTTTTTTTTTTTTTTTTAACAGTTTCTTATCATTCTGTTAGCTTTAACTTGG
>NW_004524584.1:27509789-27516735 GCF_000260255.1 Octodon degus | reverse complement strand
ATATTCTCTCAATGAATAGAGTGATTTGTTCTAATGGTGTTTGTAAATAGGATATCATGTCCGCATCTTGTACAGCAATTAACCACAAGGAAGAATGTATGCAATGTGTAATTATTGAAACTGTCCTACCAATTTGATTTGAAACTGTCTCATTGCTATTTGTTTATCAATAAAATTGTGAAAAAAAAGAACTGCCCACTTGAATTCAAACTGCCCAATGGCCCAGAGAATAATATCTAGTGTGAAGAAAGGGTGGGTGTTTTAAGTTCCAGCTTGACTAGTTACTACATTGCAAAACCACCATTTTTATTGTGAACTTTCTCTTTTGTCAATATAAACTAACTCTTGTTGTCCAACTATAAAATGTCCAATGCATTCTATTTTGATGCTATTATCTTTTTTATTGCAGTTTTCCATTATAATTTTTCTCTTTGCTTTATTTTTGTTAGCATGATTGTGATATATAATAATTGCATTTGTCTCAAGGAACTGCTACAACTGTCTGTCTGTCTGTCTGTCTGTCTGTCTGTCTGTCTGTCTGTCTCTCTCTCTTTTGCATCTTAAGCATTTTTATTTTCCTTCCTTTGTTGTTGCCTCAGTTGTCATTTTCTTTACATATGTTATGGGAGATGGTATTTCCTGTAAATGCCAAAGCAGTATCTTCAATCTCACATGGTCTTTTTTAATTTTTATTTTTCAAAAGAGTACAAAATAGCATTAAAACAGAAAAATTACAAATGATACAGAATTTCACTAAACAAAATAATGTGTCCCATCCAAGTACTAACCAGGCCCAACCTTGCTTAGCTTCTGACATCAGATGAGATTGGGCACGTTCAGTGTGTCATGGCCGTGACCTAAACAAGATAATGTGAATTTCACAGTTTTGTTGTATTGCATTGTTTTGCCTTCAAATTAGTTGTTCATATTACCAGATACATGCATGCAAAATTGGAAGAAAAAATAAAAAAAAGAAAATATATATAAGAAATTAAGAAAAGAAAAAGGTAAAAGAATTGAAAAAAGGAGATTAAAAAAATTAAGCACAGACTGCTCCTTTCTATAGACCAGCAATTTTTTATGGCGTGATTCTGACATTCCTCTCATAGAGAAGTGGGGTCTACGCTCTTCCCCTTGAGTATGGGCAGCCTTGGGACTGCAGCAGGAGTGATTCTAGGTAATGTCAAGTTAGGTGACAGTAAGCACTTGGGACGCTTGGGAGGAATGTTCTTGGGACTTGCCACCATCCTCGGAGGAAGCCCAAACAGCTGCATCGACTGTCTGCTATTCACAAATCTACGAAGCTTGCTTCAGTCTCATTTTGTTATTGCACTGTAATAGCATTTTATTCTATATTGTACACAGCTCATTTACTCAACAAATAGAATTCCTGATTAAAAATCATGTTATCAGAACAACATTCCAAGATACACTTTTTTTTTTTTTTTTCCGGAACCGGGGATTGAACTCAGGTCCTTGTGCTTGCCAGCAAGTGCTTATTCTACTGAGTCATCTCCCAGGCCCCCAAGATACTCCTAATGAAAATATTCCTCCTCTAGCTTTATCACTCTCAAGCACCTTATCTTGATTTTTTTTGGGGGGCAATTTTTACAATCTGATATTCCTTGCTGTGTGCTTGTCTATAGTTTTTACATCCCACGTAGGATATAAACTTCATGAGAACTGACCCTTCATCTGAGCAATCCTTCATGAGACTCATGGCATCTTTGCTGCTGTGCCCCTCAATATTGCTTTCTGAGAAGGAAGCTCATCATCGTTATTTGAATGCATTTTATTCATTTCTTGGATGACTGGATCCTCTGTGTATATGCTTACTTTTGAGAAGATGTAGGTGAGCCCTGTACTTGTCTGGCATGCTGGATGGGATCTTTTCCTTCCTCCTAACTTCAAGTTATTGTCTTTAAATGTCTAGGGTCACATTTCACTGCCTCTCTTCTGTAATTGAGTGATGCTCTGTTTAGTACCACAGGAGATACATGCGAGGGCAATCTTAGTTCAGTTTTATTTGTACCTCACACTCACCCTAAAGGATGGGTGCAGGACTTTGCTTTTGCCTTGGGAAATAGAAATGCCTCCTGACTGTGTGTAGCTCTTATAGTGTATTGCTACTCTGATAAACTACCACACATGCAGTGGCTCATCATAGCACAGGCTTATTATCATCTTACAATTCTGGCGAGCAGAAATCTGACACCGATTTCCAGGGGCCATGGTCCTGGGCTGCACTCCTTTCCCAGGGGTCTCTGGAGAGTCCTGCTTGCCTCCTTCCCCGGCTTCTGGGAGTAACTCATTTCAGCTCAGGGACTCTTCCTCCATGTCCAGAGCCCACGCTATCTGGTTGAGTCCTTGGGCATTTTTCTGACTCTTCAGCAATTACATCTCCTTTAGCTTTCCTGTTCAGCTTCCCTCTTCCACTTGAAGGACTCATGGCATGACACTATGTCCCACAAGAGAATCCAGGTGAATCTCCCTGTCCTGAGGCCAACTGAGGAGCAAAGTTTTCATCCATAATCCTAATCTGCTTTTGTCATGGAAAATGACATATTCCTAGGGCCTAGAGGTAGGATGTGAGCATGTTGCAAGGCCATTGTTTTGCATACCATAACCCTGGCTCTGCTTTTGGTTTATTTTTCAAAATACTTTTTAAAAACAGAATAAAATCCTTTTCCAATTACAAGAAATATAATTCCATTATTGAAAAAGGTGACCATGTCTCTCATTTTCTTTTTTGAGTTTTCTCTTAGTGGATCCTCATATATTGATTTATGATAATTTTTATCTCTTCATCTTATGCCTGCAGCTTTATAATTTCTCACACTGATCTTCTAAATCACTTATTCAATTTGTGACAGTGTCTAATATGATGTTCAAAACTTCTTTTGCATTTTAAATTCACTTCCAATTACTTAGAATCCAACACTAACATTTTATGACTTAGCATCAGTCCCTTTTATTAAATCACATACTTTTATTGTTTTTGATAATATAAACCAGGAATCTATTTTTTTGATGGTACCAGGGATTAAACTCAGGACCTTGCACTTGTCAGGCAAACACTTATTCCACTGAGGTATCTCCCTAGCCCCTAGAAATCTATTTTTTTAATTTTTTAAAGAGAGTAAAAATTGTAATTCAAACAAAATTTACAAGTGATACTGATTTTCACTTAACAAAGTACTATGAATTTCACAGTATTTGCTGTAATAGTGTTGTCTTCCAACCAGTTATTTATATTACCAGGTATATCATGTAAAATTGGAAGAAGAAAGAAAAAAAGAAAGAAATGTATAAGAAATTAAGAAGCAAAAAAGTATAAAAAAATTGAAAAAAGGAAACAAAACAAAATAAGCATTAACTGCTCTTTTTCACTGACCAGCAGAAATGCACAGTACAGTTGTCCAAACCATCCTTCTTGCATGTGTAGAGAAAGCTATTTCTCCACTCCCTCTCCTGTTCTCTTCCACTCAGTAACTCTTTCCTTTTGAATAAATTCATTTTATTTTCCCAGGATCTATTACCTGCTTCAGATTCAATTTTTCTTTTCATGTTCTCACACTAAGCAGACAATACAATGTCTGCATATGTATCTGACTTATTTTACTTACAAGTATGTTCTCTAGTTGCAGCCATTTACTGACAAAAGACTCAAATTTATCCTGTTTCATAGCTGAGTAATACTCCATTGTGTAAAAATACCACATCTTTCTTATCCATTCTTCAATTGACGGGCATCTGGGTTGTTTCCAGGATTTAGCTATGACAAATTGGGCTGCCGTGAACATGGGTGCACATATGTCGCTGCGGTATGAAGTTTGCAGTTCCTCTGGAAATAGCTGGCTTGAATGGGATCCTCAATCCTTGCTTTTGAAGGAATCTCCACATTGGTTTTCATAGTGGTTGTACCATTCTGCACTCCAACCAACAGTGGAGAAAGGTTCCTTTTTCTCTCCAGGCCTTCCAGTATTTGTTATTGGTTGACTTCTTGATGTTAGCTGTTCTTTCTGGAGTGAGATGGAATCTCAGTATTATTTTAATTTGCATTTCTTGAATGACCAATGATGTTGAACATTTTTTCATATATTAACTTGCCATTTGTATTTCTTCCTCTGAGAAGTATATTCATCTCAGATGCCCATTTTTGGATTGGGTTTTTGAATAAAGGGGGCTTGATTTTTAAAATTCTTTATATGTTCTAGATACACCCTTGTCAGAGGGACAGTCGGCTATAATTTTTTCCCAGTTTGTGGACTTTTTTTCTTACTCTTTGAGATTTGTTTTGAAGTGCAGAAACTTTTAAAAAGGATGAGATCCCAGCTGTTTATTCTTTGAAGAATTTCCCGTGTAGTTTAGTTTTTGTTCATGAGCTCTCTACCTACTCCTGTGTCTTTAAGATTTCTACCTACATTTTCCTCCAGAAGATTTAGTATTTCTGTCTTAATATTTAAGTCTTTGTGCATGGTGATAGACATGGGTCTCGTTTCAGCCTTTGGCATGTGGAAAGCCAGTTTTTCCTGCACCATTTATAAAAGAGGCTGTCATTCTTCCAGCGAACATGCTTGTCCCCTTTATCAAAGATAAGGTGGCTAAACGTGTTTGCAGTTATGTTTGCATCTTCTAATCTGTTCCATTGATCCTCAGGTATGTTTCTATGCCAGGACCACACTGATTTTATTGCAGTGGCTTTGTAATATAATTTCAGGCCAGAGCTTGTGACACCTCCTGCCTTTCCTTTGTTTCCCAGGATTGCTTTTGATATTCTTGGTCTCTTATACACCAGAAATCTAAAAATATTTTATTTACCTCATGATGAAAATCCATTTTATAAGAGAATATTTGTTTTGATTGCCTCCTAACATTGAACAGATTCTTATCTCTTTGCTCATTGCTTTTTCTGGTTGACTAAATATAAAAAATTATTAAAATATTTTAATAAGATGCATTTTATCAAGATACTATTCATAGGTAGCTTAAAAAGAACCAGTTATATGAATAAGGTCTCATTTTTCTTCTCCTCATTCCTTGTTTAACTCAACAGGAGAACAGACTGCAGACTCCTTTGGTAGCTCGCTGTAGGAGACAGCATTCTTGGATGCCCCAAGGCTCCCTTTGTGCTGTGGATGTGCTCATCTTCCTCTGTCTTGGGGTGATGGTGGGACACGACAGGATACGAATATCATGTTTGTGATGAAGTCACACTCGTGGAAAAAGTACAGGGATTTCGCAAGTTTAATTAATGTCCCTAATCAGTAGGCTTGAAGTTGATTGAAAGAGCTGCCCCAAGTAAGAGGGTCTGGGAAGGCCGAAAGATGGGGCAGAGGAAGTTAGCGACATTTAAAACAACCCGGTTACTCTCTCATTGGCCTTTAGAAAACAAATGGCTGTTTTGTGGGAAGGGTCACATGGCAGGGAATGCGGGTGGTCTCTAGGATCTGGGATCCACTGCCTTAGAACTGCAAGGAACTGAGCTCTGCTCACCACCAAGTAGCCTGGAAGGAGGACCTCAGGCATCAGGTGCCATGACAGCTCTGTCAGATCCCTTAATTTAGCCTGATGTGACCCTGAGCATACAGCCCAGCTGGACCATATCATGACCCAGGGAAGCTGGGAGGTCTGAGCCTGGATTTCTATAAGCAGCTTAGTTTTTTGTGTCTGTTACATAGAATCAGAAGTCATACTTCTGTATTAGTCAGCTTTTCTGTTGTTGGGCCGCAATGCCTGACTCCCACACCTTAAAGAAGATGAGGTTTAATTTCTCTCACAGTCCAAGGGATTCAGTCTATGGCCAGCTGGCTCCAAGCAAAAATAACACAGTAGAAGGGCCTAGAAGGGGAAAATCTACACACATCAGGGAAACCTGGAAGCAGAGAGAGAATGGAGTAGCCGAGAAGGAAAGTGTATCCTCCAGAGTCATAACCTTGCTGAGACATCTCTTCCACTCTGGTGCCACCTGCAAACAGCACACTTACCTATGAGCTCATTGCTGGATCTGAGAGCCTCTGCCCATGATTTAGTCTTCTTCCCAAGGCCACCTCGGAACACATGAGAGTTTTGGAAGATATTTCAACCATAACATCCTATCTTTAAATCATGTGCTTATGATGCTACCCCTGGAATAATTAATTTTAGCTGTCCTATGTTGCCTGTCTCTGATGAGTGAGGCATTAGTCCACTTACAGCACTTGACTTTTAGGGTTTAACAGGGGCTGCCTGGGCTGTCTGACTTCAACTTTGCCACGGATGAGTCTTAATTGGGTTTTGCAGCTTAAGGCTTTCTCAGTTGGAGATGAGAAGCAGTTGCATTTTCTAGCCCTTGAAGTCCTGGAATTTGTGGTCTCTCCAAGCTGTCTTTCAATTCTGCTTGCAAAATGACCATTTCTTTCTGGAGTTTTATTCTTTCTTACTGTGCCTGTCAAAAGCAGTCATTAGCAAACACCCAGTGTCATGAACATTCTGCTTTCCCACTTCGTTGCTGAAGCTACAAGTTCATTAGTTACACTTTCTGCCTTGCTGGTTATCACAGGTGATAGTTTTGGCCTGACTCATCACTGCGAAGAAAGCCCTTCATATCTTTTCCTGTCATCTGTCACATAGCCCATGGGTGCATGCCCATGTTCTGTATTTTATCTCACTGGCATCTCACCTCCTGCATCACAGCTTCCTGCATAACAACCAACACGTGGCTCATGAAAATAAGGACTTATTTCTGCGAGGTGATTGTGGGATGGGGAGGGTCGTCATTCATGTGTCTTTATTTTAGGGTCCAGGCTGAAGAAGCAGCCCCTCTCTGATGGCAGAGTGTGTGGTATTATGCACTGGCCTCTAGACTATCTGGAATGGTCACATTCCACTTCTGCTTGCATTTTATTGGCTCAAGCTAATCACATAGCCAAGCTTCATAGCAAAGGATCAGAGATGTATAGTCATT
>NW_004524584.1:27490927-27496533 GCF_000260255.1 Octodon degus | reverse complement strand
TGCTCCGGTTGCTTTTGCTGTCTTCTTCCCCCTTGAACTGTCATTCCTCACCATGCCATTCTGCGTTGGAGCCAGTGACGGTGGACTGCAACCCCCACAAACTGTGAGCTAAATAAATCTTTCCTTCCCTAATTTTGGGCATCAGGTATTTTGTCTCAACAATGAGAGAAAAGTAACCAAGACACTATTGTACATTTACCCTAGAAAGAAATGAGAAGCATAAAGTTAAGGATATGTTTACCAAGCTAGAAAGGATTATCAAAGATATGAGAAATGTTTGAGTTTACAAAATTACAGTAACAGATACATGATGACTCCTTCTCCTCAAAATACTCTCCGTTCTTGTTTTAATGAATTTGATGCAGGGTTTCAGTACTCAGCCCAGACTCATAGTGATGAGTTTCTGCCTCCCCAGAGCTGGGATTACAGGGGTGCACCACCATGCCCGGACTTGGTTGCCAGCTCAGCACACCTGGGGGCAGGGCTGGCATGCCATGAGGTGCCAGGGATCGAACCCTGGTCCCTGCACTTGCCTAAGTAGGCACTTAGTCAGCTGAGCTATCTCATCAGCCCTACTCTCCCTTCTTTGAATGTACCTTGAACATAGTTATCTTGTTGTTCTTGCCATTTTCAAAAGCAGATCTAGCAGTTCTCTTTTGTGAGTCTTTATGAAATGTGGTAAAAAATAGAAAAAAGAGTACAATGGATGCTGCTACTTAGTGCCATTCTACAAAAAACCAGCCTTAAAAAAACACACTGGTGCTTCCTCGTCCTTATTCATAGACTCTTGTGCCATGCAACTTTGGCTCTTCCTCAAAGTCAGCAGGTCCATGACAGGCAAATGTTTTGAGTTTTTTCAGAACATGGAGGCAGCCATGCAGGTACAACCAAAGACATGAAAGAGACTTCCAGAACTGCTTCAGAAAGTGGCAAGAGAAAGGTGTCATTGTGTTTGAATTCAGGGGCAGCGTATTGAGGGATTAATAGAAGTATGTCTTTGACTATAATAATTTTTTTAAAATTAAACATTCTCTGCAGTTTTTAAAACACATTGTATAGACAGTATTCAATAAACACTACAATAAGTATCAATAAGTGACAATGGAATAAATAGTTCTTCTGGTCATTTTTCTATGACCAATCATGATAACATTATATGTCAGATTCCCTTCCCAGATTTGTCAAGAGGAGAATGCCAGGGAGTATAGGAAACAAGAAGCTCAAAGGAGGCAAGAAGAAAGTACAGCTCTTGACTCTGTAGAGCATACAATCAAGGGAATATCAGTAAAAGCTTTTTCACTTTATTTTCTTGGGCATAGGTGGCTTAGAATAATGAGTTAAGCACACTATGTACCAGAACCCAAAGTGTCTCAGTAGAAAAAAATCTCGTGAATCCTGGTATGGAAATGGAGTCTCCAAAGCCAGAAATGATGGCACATGCTTGTGATCCAAGTACTTGGGAGGCTGAAACAGGAGGATGGTATGAGTTCAAGGCCAGTCTGAACTATATAGCAAGACCCTGTCTCAAAAAACCAAAATTCAAAAAATTTTAAAAAAGAAATTTGGTCTCCAGGGCAGGAATGGAGGTCTAGAATAGAGAGTCCACCTGGGAAGATGAAATGATAACAGCACAGAGTGCCAGGGTAGAGGGTGAGATCCTCCAAGGGCCTGAGGCAGCTAGCAAGGCAGTTGGGCCAAGTGGCATTGTTCCTGTCCTGGAGGGCTTCTATTTTCTAACAATGTGCCCTGGGTTATTTATTCTTGAGAATGGCTCTTCTAGGTGCCTCTGTTCACTGAGGCTGCCCTTGCTGTGGGGGACTCTGTTGTCTCCATTGACTAGAGAGACAGCTCTGCTCTGTGTGTCTCGTCCTCCTCAGTCCAGGGGGTCTTTCCCACACTTGGAGTTGGTGCATGGCTTCTCCTGGGTTCTACTGGGAAAAGCACCAGCTGGGCCCAGGGTTGGAGAGAAAGGCTTTATCAAGGTACTGCACAAAGGGCGAGGCCCCAAGAGGGGTGGAGAATTGTGTCCGTAGTACATTCGCCATAACTCTCTACAGGTAGAGACAGAGGCTTAGAGAAGAAGTGACTTCCTCAGGTGATGCCACTCTTTGGTGAGCAAGATAGGGAAAAAACTCCCGCATGACCCATCTATCTAATGTGTTGTTAAATTACAAATTCAACCCTATGAGAACAGTGGGCTGGTTTTAGTTCTGTTACAGTGCTTGGTGGCACTGAGTACTTGAATAAATGTCTAGAAAATGGATTGAATTTTTCAGAAAGCTTCAGCTGTCAAAATCTGATTTCCTGGTTGAATGAAATGGTCTTGTTATTCAGATCCTTTGGGTCTAAATTTATTATACGTGAATTTATTTAAGAAATTGATTACAATTCCCCTTCCATTTGGTGCTGCAGGTGGTATAATTGGAAGCCTAGAGAGAAGAGACAGAAATGGCTTTAAATGATTCACACATCCACCTAAAATTTGTAAAAGGGTGAAAAATAATAGAAGACTTTAGGTAAAATAGGCTGCATTAAAGTCTTATTTAAGTTTAGCTATCTTTAGTCTTTTAACATTCTTGCCCCCTGGGCCCTGGATCCATCCGTCCGTCCGTCCGTCCATTCATCCATTTGGAAAAACAAACCCAATGAGCTTCGGCTGTTTGTCATTCTTTGCCCCTTTATAGCTGACAGCTCCTATGCTGTGGGTGAGATCTGAGGCTCTGCACTGTCTTCACCACGCGTCTTTCCAGACGAATCCTGCCTGTCTCTCCCCGAGTCTCTCGCTGTCAGTGATGGAGACATCAATGCGCTCAAACTTCAGTGTGCTGTCACATGTTCTCACTTACTCAAAACCTATTAGGATCTCCCACTACAGACAAACACCTGTGGGGATTTGGGTCAAATCTTTGGCATCAAAACATTCTGAGCACATAGGGTGCAACCAGTGGTAAATACTCCATTTATAGGTAAAGGATAAAAAGAAAAAAAAAAAAACACTGGGAAATTTTGACTTAAAAGTGAGCATTAACCTCCTGAGGAGTGAGCAGGAGAGGGGAGTGACCAGAGAAAGGACACCGTGACCTGCAAGTGTGAGCTGGGGCACCTGGGAAGGAAGGAGTGGCTGCTTTCCACAGGCAGTCGCTGGGCAGTGATGACAATGTGTCTGCATTCGGGACTAGTGTGTCCCCATATTACACTGCACACATGAGTTCTTCTGTTGGTCAGTGCTCCTGACTGACCACCAGCCGTGGCTGGTTGTCACATGGCCCCATGGGCCTCAGCTCCTATCCTAATGTGGGAATATTCGCAGTGGATAGAAGTGGCATGTGGCGCTGTTGGTGGTGGTGGGTTTTGTAATCCAAATGTGCCATTTCTAGTTTGCATTCTGACCATTTTTCTTGCATCTTCACTCCTTGTTCTCTTCTGCTTCTGCCCCTCCTGTCTCCTGGTAGGGATCCTGTTGCTTTTTTAAAAATAATTTTATTGAGAAACAAATAGCAATGAGACAGCTTCAGAACTGATTAACAGGAGAGTTTCAATAATTAATACTTGCATATTGTTGTCTTTGTAGTGGTTATTCATAGCACAAGATGCAGACAGGATATCCTGTCCAAACACTATTAGTACAAATCTTTCTTCTTATTGAATTAAGCGAAAGTAGCTGTATATCTATCCTAACTATTCACCTACTATATTTAAATGGCAATGGAATATCCGTCTGTGACAAAACTAAACAAAAACAGGGGATACACATGAAGAATCCTGTTGCTTTGTTTCTGTTTTTTCTCTTGGGTTTAACAGTCAGCCTGTGTTTTCTGACAGTGACCCTTCTTTTTGCTGATGACTCTGCTGCTGCTGACGGCCTTGGGTACCCAGACCCACTCCTTGTCCCAGAACAATGTTTTCACTAGATTCTAATGGTGCCAGGTCTGGTCAGCAGAAAATGGCCATTGCCTATCTGTCTCAGGCCCACTTAGCACTGTCGTCTCACTGCGAGACATGCATCAGCCAGGAGCCTGCAGCTTCAGTGCTCTTTCCTCCTCAGGAGCCTTCTCTGAGCTTCTGCTTTCTCTGCACGCCCTGTGATCCATACCCTTGGGTGTGCTAAATATTTGTTCCGCAGAACTAACCTCACCAGTGTCATTACCACTAGCTGGGAGATCCTCAAATCAGTGATTACAGCTTAATCCTATAGTTGTTCTGTGCTGAGTGCTCTTAATGAACTGCAATGGTTCATTTCACATGTTGATTTGGTTAGGCCACAGTACCCAGATATTGGGTTAGATAGGTCTGGATGCTGCTCAGAAGGTTTTTGTTTTTGATGAGATTAATATTTCAATCATAGATTTAGAGCAAAGCAGATTTCTTTCCCTGATGTAGGTGGGCCTCCCTCAAGCAGTTCAAGAACTTAAGAGAGAAAAGACCAATTTCCCTGAGGAAGAGGAATTCTGTTCTTTGACTCTTCCTTGGGTCTCCAGCCTGCAGCTCGCCCTGCAGGTTTTGGACATGCCAGACCTACAATTATGTTATCTAGTTATTTAAAGTATGGCTTTTCCTTTCTTTAAATGCATGTCCAGGTGATTCTATGTGTCTGGTGAATGTGGACTAACATATAGATGAAGCATTCTACGAAGGTCATGGCCTTGCTTAGCCCTAGTGACAGCTTCCTGAGTGCGAGGGATTCTCACTCAGTTGGTGGATAAACAGAGCTGCAGAAAAGGTGAAAAACTTGGCCAAGGTCACCCAACCAGCGAGTGGGAGAGGCAGAGCTGCAGCTGTGGTTTTCTTTATGCTGAAGCCAACCATCGCAACACGAGGCCTTCTGGGGCCTTGTCTTGGCCTCACCAGGGTGCACCCAGCACCAGAGAGGGAGGCTACAAATAGAGAAGGGAAGGAGCGATGCCACAGACTGCTGTTCCTTTATCTGAAATGAAAGATAATTGAAAAGTTTTACAGGATGTGTACATGAGCAGAGGCTATCTATTTATTTAGTTTCAATTTTTTTTTTTAAAAATTTGTTTTAAAGAGTAAAAAGCGAGTCCAGGCATGGTGGCCTATGCCTGCAATCTCCACTTTAGGGAGGCTGAAAACAGGAGGATCACTATGTGTCTGATTTGCATAGTGAGTCCCTGTACCAAATACATTAACAATAATAATAAAGAGTGAAAGCAGGGGGCCTGCCCCGTAGCGCAGTTCTTTAAGTGGCTGCTTCAACAAGGCAGTCAGGCTCAGGTTGCTGTGGTTCGATCCCCACAACTCAAGCCAGCTAAACCTGCCCTGAAGGCATTCGGAGAAAAAAAAAAGAGTACAAACAAATAGCAGAAAAAAGACAAACACAAACTAACACGTGACAGTACAAATGGTACATATTTATTTAAAAAATAAAAAAACCCTATTTATTTATTTATTTATTTATTTGGTACAGGGTCTCACTATGCAGTTTAGACTCCAGCAACCCTCCTGTCTCAGCCTCCCCAGCACTGGGATTACGGGTGTGCGCCACCACACCTGGGGTTCTAGGGAGGACGTGGCATGGGGTACTGGGGACCAAACCTAAGTCCTGCTTTTCAGGCAGGTGCTTAGATCTCTGAGCTTCTCACCAGCCC
>NW_004524584.1:27483731-27484952 GCF_000260255.1 Octodon degus | reverse complement strand
GCGCCCCACTCGTGGGCTGGGTCCTGGACGCCCAGGCCGGAGGGCAGGGCCGGTCCTCAGGCGGCAGCCCGCCCCAGCCTAGCCTAGCCTGGCCTGGCCCTGCCCGGAAGGCCTACTTCTGTCTTAAAACTTCCTTTTCTCGCTGTTGTCCTTCTATTTCTGAATATCTGATTATTTTCTTTTAAGTCTGATAATCTGTTTTCTTTTCTCTAAAGATCTCTGTGTATTAGCCCTTAGTGCTAACTTCCACGTACAGGAGAATTTTCCCTACAGCAAAATCATGTATTTATCTTTTGCATCATTTGATTGCAGGGCAGCACAGATTTTTTTTTTTTTTCTTTCTATTTTTAGGCTTGTCATTTGTAACTAAAAAGGTGGAGAAAAATTATTTTGGGATGAAATAACAGTGTCAGAATAGTACACCAAAAACTAAATCTTTAGCTTCCAAAGGGACAGTGGCCATCATGTGGACTCTTTTTTTCCCATTCTAAAAATGAGTAAACTGAGGACAAGAGAAATGTTCAGACACTCCTTAGTTTATGATGGGGCTAAGCCCTGGTGAACTCAGATTGAATTGACAGTATAAATTGGAATGAATTTTGAGACACCTAACTACCAAATATCATAGTGCAGTGACACAGTCCAAAATAGAGTTGGTTGTTTTCCCCATGTTGGGGGGTCCATGAGGAGCTGCATTTGGCTGAGCCACAGCTGTAGGTCTTCAGTTAGATTCATATAGGACATTGCTGTGGGACCCAGGCCCTCACCTGGTTCTTTGGGTCTCTAGTATGTGGACAGATTTCCTGAACTCTTTTGCATTTGACCTTGGGGTGAATATTATAAAAATAATTCTATAAATTATGTGCCCTGTTTTTCCCCTTTTTCCTTGCAAACCCTCACTATGACAACAACTTAGGATAGAGAGTCATGGTTCTGCTGCCGGTGTAGCAGTTTGGCTTCCCATCCTTCCCAGTGATGGACATATATGACAATTTCATGTCACACTCAGTTCTGGAAACAGTGTTAGGGGGGCCCTAACCTAAAGAATGGGACCCTAACTTCAAGAACTATTTAGTTCTTTTTTGGGTGATCACACTAGTGTACATGACCCAAGCAAAGAAAACTTAAGTGACAAATGTTGACAGTGACTACATGCACCAATGAAGATTTTGTAAGACATAGAGACCAGTGTGAGTTAGTGGTTCTCAGTCTCTGAAGATG
>NW_004524584.1:27476612-27483631 GCF_000260255.1 Octodon degus | reverse complement strand
CTTGAACTTGCCAGAAAAGCACTTATTCCACTGAGCTATCTCCCTGAGTTCAGTTTTTAACACTGTATTAAAAAGGTGTACTGAGGGATGAAGAAGGTCTGCGCTTTCTGCTTCTTCACAGGAGCTCTGGGCTTCCCAGTACCTTGCCCCCAGCTCCCTCCAACTGTCAGCGCAGACGCATTTGCCACCCAGTGCAGAACCTTTGGTTTTCTAGCATGCACTCAGCCAGACCCTGCAGGAAGCTCCAGGCCTCTGGCTTTTGGTTGGGTCCTCACCTCTCCAGCATGAGGAGCCCATTTTGCACTCTTCCACCCCTGATCTCACAGGAGGGCACTGAGAGTGACTTCGCCTCACTCCCAGGATGTGCATTTCAGCTGTGGCTTCAGAGATTTCCCTAAAGTTACCTAAGACCCCATGAGAAGCTTAAACTCAGTCCAAGAGGGTGCAGGGTCCTGCCTTTCATGGGGAGAAGCCAACCTGGAGGGTGTGGCTTATGAAGTGGCTGCATCTGAGCTGCTGGCATTAAGCCCAAGGTCTGCCTAATGCCATTCTTTTTTTCTTTCTTTTTATTTTGCTATGTTTTCGTCTTCTTTCTCTTGTTCACTGCTTTCAGTTACTTTTAGGTGATTCTCTTAATTTCCTTTTACTCCTTAATAGGATCCTTTACCTCACTTTCTCATCTTCCATGGCTTAATTTTTAAACTTCACTTTGTTATTCTCCTGTTTGCTACATCTCTATTTTCACTATCATAACCATTATGCTTTGTGAATTGTCAGGTAGTTAATTCTATGCCATTGCTGTTAAATTGATTTCTATTGTTAATGGAGGTGCAGTTGTTGGATTCAGTAAATATTTACTGTATGTTACTATTTGGTTTGCCTTAGTGTTTACACTATAATTACATATCTCTTTTCCATGCTTAAGGATGGAACTTTATTTATCTTAAGTAAATATCCAGTTTGCCTTTGATGTTATGCATGATGCTGATTTTGTTCTGTTGCCAGGGTGGCATAGCTGTTGCTGTGAATAGGCTTTCTTTGTATGCCAGTGTCTGGGTTGCCTTTGTGTGATTAACAATCCTGCTGTCCCTTGTGGAGAACTGAATGGCAGGCCACTTGCACTGCACCCTCTCCTCTCAGGTTAACAGGAGGATGTATCTTGAAACAGAGGCACAAGTTGCAGCTGGTCACACTTAGAGTGCATCATTGAAAGGCAGACAATAATGAAAGAAGTCTCCATACTAGCAACAAGGTCTTTCCATTATAATCAAACCATAATCCTCACCTCCTCAGACTCTCAACTCTCCCTAAGATAATCTGTGGAGCTTTGGGGGCAGGAAAACAAAAGCCAAAAGCAACTGAATTGTATGAAAGGATAAAAGAAGACAGTACTCACAAGCTGAGTTAAATAAAATGATACAAACATGAATGCCAAATTTAGCAAAGAGTTAGAGTGAATGAAAAGATACCAAGCAGAAATTCAGGATTTTAGACTTTATTGGAGTATGGGCAACAGCTGTGGCCCATGTAAGGTTGGAGTATTAGAATTAAAAGGCACGGCTGATGTTGATGACTGATTATTGAGGAATAGCTTGAAAACAACAAAAGAACATGAAAAGTTGATTCAACAGCTGACAGATGATACAAACAAGACTAAACATATATTATGTGGAATTAGACAATCAGAAGACAGCAAAAACAGCATAAAACTCTTCTTGCAGAAAGAGTGACAGAAAACTTTCCAAATATAGAGAATTTAACATACAGAAAATTGAGATACACAGAACCCCAAACAGCCATCACCAGAAAAGAATCTCACATGGCACATCATGGTCAAAATCCCAGAAGTTCAACATAAGCACAGATTCTGAAAAGGTGAAAAGCAACAAATCCTTTACCAATGTAAACCTGTTAGAATTACTGTATACTCCTCAACACAAACCTTAAAGGCCAGAAGAACGTGGAGTAAAGTATTTTAAGCCAGAAAAGAAACCAACAGATTGATATATCTTAAACTATCTTTCAAAAGTCATGCATAAAGAAGGCATTTTCATGACGGAGAGAGCACATCTGAAAAGTCATGATCACCAAAACCGTCACTTGAAAACATTCTCAAGGATATCCTAGAAAGAGACGATGAAGCCAACAATGACACAATAAAATGGAACAATAATAGAATGGATACACTATGTAGGGAAAGCGGTTAAAGAGAAGGGGAAAAACAGAAATCAGAAACAGCAAAATAATGAAAGGACAAGAGAAAGGCAATGTTTTTCAGTAAATCTCAATGTGAATGGTCTCAATTCCCCAGTCAAAAATTAGCAAAATGGATCAAGAAACAAAATCCAGTGATCTGAGGTATACACATTTAGTCCAAAAAGAAATTCACAGATTAAAAATTAAAGGATTAGAAACCTTATTCCATGAAATGCGAGGCCCAAATGAGCAGAAATAGCTCGCCTGTTTTCAGACAAAGTAGACCTCAAGCCAAAACTCATCAGAAGAGACAGAGGAGCTCTATATGTTGGTTTAGGAGAAGATTCAATGGGAAAAGGTCGCAATTATAAACAAATATGCACTGACTAAAGCTCCACTCAATTCGTATTGAAACACTAACATAGAAGATCAAATAAACATCCACATAATTACGTGGGGGCCCTCAATACCAGCCTGTCACAAATAGGCAGGCTGTCTTCATTACTTTTCTCACTGCTGAGACAAAATACCTGACACCTGAAGTTGAGAGACGAAAGGTTTGTTCAGCTCTCAGTCTGTAGGTTTCAGGCCGCATTCAGTTGGCTCCAAGGCAGGGTGACAGGACAAAGGCGCATTGCAGAGAGAGAGACAGCTCATGGCGAGCAGAAGGAGCAAAGAAACAAGGGGTGACCGCAGCTCTTTTCACTGCTCCTATCTTATGCAGGCTACATACGGCGGGTACCACTGAACACTTAATCCTAGTACCCGCCGTCCTAGCATTGCACCAGACACCAATCCCTGCACCACACGCACCCTTCCATCTAAAACCAGAAGCAAGGCAAGGATGCTCACTGTCATCACTGCTGTTCAATATAGAACTGGAAACGTTAGAACAATCAGGCAAGAGAAGGAATTAAAAGGGCGATGTACAGGAAAGAAAGAAGTCCAATTATCATTATTCGCATTTGATATGATGATACATATAATACTCAAAAATTCTTCCAAAAGACTCTTAGAATTAATAACCAAGTTCAGCGATACACAGTAGCTAGATACACAATCAAAACCCAGAAATCAGCATAGTTCCTCATACCAGTAGTGAACTCATTGAGAAAAATTAGGAAAATAATACCACTCTCAGTGGCACCAAGAGAAATAAAATACTTAGGAGTACAACTAGCCAAGAAAGTGAATGACCTCACCCATGAAAACAACAGCATAAAAAGAGGTTAAAGACATCGGAACATAGAAAAATATTCCCTGTTCCTGGGCAGACAGAGCCAATATTGTTGATATGTCCATACTTCCAGAACGATATACAGATTTAATGCGATTCCAATAAAAAAATTCAATAGCTTTTCCTCACAGAAATAGAGAAAACAATCCTAGAAATTCACATGGACCCATAAGAGACCCAGAATAGTAAAAGCAAACCTGAGTAACAAGAACAAAGAAAAAGGTATTAATTATAGTCTTCAAATTTTATTACTAAGCTATAGTGATTAAAAACAGCCTGGTCCTGACACAAAAAAAGATATGTAGATCAGTGGTGCAGAAAGTAGGATGGTGAACCAACTCCAGGCACATTCTGCTATCTAATCTTTGACAAAGGGGCCAAAAGCATGTGCTAAAAAACCAATGTACCCAATGGTGTTGGGAGTATGTGCTAACCACATGTAGATTGATTCTAGATCCATATCTCTTGATATATAATCAACAAATAAAAATAAACCTCTCTCTACTAAAACAGAAACAAACTAAGGTAAAATAAGTGAAGATAAAATAAATGAAGAAGATAAATTAAATAAAATCTTGAAGAGGTAGACACAGGCAAGGACTTTCTGAACAGAACCCCAGCTGCACAAGAAGCCTCAAAATTGAACAAATGAAATTACATCAAATTAAAAATCTTCAGCACAACAAAACAAAGAGCTACAGAGTGAAGATGCAACCTACAGAACAGGAAAAAAACGCCAGTTATTCCTTAGACAGAATACTAATACCTAGAATAAAAAAGAAACTAAAAAATAGACTCCTTCAAATAAAAGATTCAAAAAAAAAGTCAATCATGTCTGTATCTTGCCCTCTGAATAACTACTATGAAGACAACAATATGCAACATATTAATTATTATAAACATCCTACTAACCTGTTTTAAAACTTGTTTCATAGCTATTTTATCTTTTTTCTCATTAAAATGAATAAAAATTAAAAAAATAGGCAAGTGAAAGGAATACTCACTTTTTAGAAAAAGTACAAGTGGGAAATGCATATAATAAAGAATAGTTTGGCCATTGGAGAAATGCAAATTAATCAACACTGAGAATCCAACTTACTCCAGAAAGAATGGCTGTCATCAAGAAATCAAATAGTAAGTGTTGGCAAAGCGTCAGGGAAAAAGTCACCTTCCTTCATTGTTGGTGAGAATATAAACTAATATAAATTGAAAATTGATATGGGGATTCCTCAAAAACTGAAACTAGAAGTTCCATTTGACCTAGCTACTCCTTTACTACATAACTTCCCAAAAGAGTTTTTAAAATACATCATGTAACAGTGGTATTTGCTTACCCAGGGTTATAGCAGCACAATCATCATTAAATCTTGGAAAAAATCTACACATACTCACCGGCCATAAAGCAGAAGAAACTCGAGTTGTCCACAGGGAAATGAATGCACCTTGAGACCGTAATGCTAAGGGAAATAAATTAGACGAACATGCTTAAATAGCACATGCTATTATATGAGAAACTCAAAATATAAGTAAAGAGCAAAGCAGAACTATATAACAAAAATAGGGAGATAGAGCTTTGGCAAATGGGAAGGGGACTGAGGGATGGAAAGAGATAGGGGAGGGAAAGGGGTGGACAAAGAATTGAAATGGTGGCAGTGGAGCACAGGAGGAGCTGGAGGCCTCTTTAAGGGGACAGCCAGTTCCCGGTGGACCAAGTGGGGAGGACACAGAGCTCATGTTGTAGCCCTGGGCTTAAGAGACAGTCACATCCATCCCCCAGGGCAGGCAGGGCTTCTGACTGAAAGAAATGTGTAAATAGCCTGGGAGCTCCGGCTGTGATTTCTGCAGGCTTTTGGAACCCACAAAGTTGTCACTCAAGAGCTAGCTCTCTTATTCTGGAACTTTGATTGAGCAGTTTCTCCTATTATAGGTATTTCATCCAAGAAAATAGCAGTCAACAAAGGGTGAAGAGGACCCTTAGAAGGCAGGGTTGGACGGCTGAAAGACTTGGGAGGCTACTTCTGCTAGGATCACGTTTGTCTTGACTTAGAGCAGGCCTGACCTTCCTCTCAGCTTTGCATCTAGCCTAGAGTTCACTCCTGAGCAAGCAAGGCCCACTGAAGGCTGCAGATGTGGACTCAATGGCAGGAGGCCCAGGAGTCTTATGAGCAGATAGTGTTTCTATAGCTATTAAAAATGCCTCCTAGGTGATTCTCTGGTGTATTGGGAATTGGGAACCACTGGTGTAGAGCAGGGTATCACTTGATACTTTGCTGTCCTTTCTTAGCTATCATATGTTGAGTTTAGTAATAAATTTTAAACCACTTTTATAACCTTCTGAGGGCAGACAGTTGTCATAATTTTCTTTGCATCCACTTAGCCCTTGTAATAGACCTCTAATACTCACTTACAAGTGGCTATAAACTGGCCGTTGGTCAGTCTAGTCATGAAGTAGAGCACTTTTCTTTCTTGCATGAAATTCCTCCTTTCTTGTGAGCCTTGGGTCTTTGGTGGTAAATTTCTCACCTGTTGCCTTTGATTTCTTAGTACTGCAGGCTGCTATGCCCTGGTGCCAGGAGATTCCATAGGTATGGATGGCTATGTTCCTTTAGGTTGGTTTCAATATCTACTTCTTGAGGTAGCCAGTTGTGGGCTCTTTCAGCCAGGTGTCCAGACCTGTGGTCACCTCTTCTACAAGGTGTCCACAGACTGCTGCTGAGTCTCTGCTGTCCTGGAGGCCACTCATCTCAGAGGGAACCTATGCAAGAGTCTGTGTGCTTCCTGTGCTCCTTAGGGGTCAGTTTGGGCTGTGCACAGGAACTGTGGGCGGAAGCACTCACCCGTTCCTATGCCATGGCAGCCTCGGGGGTCACTGCCGTGGTGACTGACTTTGGTTCCAGGTTTGCTCCAAGGGACCCTCACCAGCTGTGACATAGACTTCTGCAGGGTACCAATAAGGAGCACAGAATTTTGTTCTCGGTCAGTCCTTGACATTCTTTTTCAATTTTAAAGAGAATAATTTTAAAAAAAGGTAAGAGAAAAAAAAAGATAAGAACAAAAAATTAAGGTTTCTTGAAATCAAGTGGTAATATTCAATCATATGTCCATCTTATATAGTTATATGTGTTAATATGAGCAACAGATTTGATGATAAAAATAGATAATATATCAACCATCGTTAATCAGTTATTCTGGTTTTGAAAATTTGCAACACATGTATTGTTGTATGTTACCCTGTTTCTGATTTTTGTTCTTGCTTTTGTTGTTACTATTCAAAATAAAATAAAATAAAATTAGAAAAAATAAAGAGATTCAAAATTAAAAAAATATTAAAAATGATATAGAATTTCAAAACAAAACCGCAGGAAGTCAACAATGGCTGTTATATTGCATACTGTTATTTTCAAGGTAGTTGTTGAGATTATCAGATATGAACATGCAAAATTGGTCAAAAAATTAAAAAAATTAAGCATTAGCTGTTCCTTTCCATAAACCAATAGAAATTGATAGTACAATTGTCTTAGCTATCTTTCTTTCTTTCTTTCTTTCTTTCTTCTCTCTTTCTTTCTTTCTTTCTTTCTCTCTTTCT
>NW_004524584.1:27466298-27467554 GCF_000260255.1 Octodon degus | reverse complement strand
TAGAGAAGTCATGTGTTACAACTCAGCTGTGATTTGTTGGGTAGTAGCTTCACTATTTAGGATTGTATGGAGGATTTTTTTTTCCAGTATTAGGGATTGAATCCAGGGCATTTACATTGAGCTACTTCCCTTACCTTTTTTTCTTGTCTTTTTTTTTTTTTTTGGTGTGTGTTTATTGGTACATGGTCTCACTACACAATTTGGGCTCGTGGTGAGCCTCCTGTCTTCAGCCTCCACAGTGCTGAGATTACAGGCATGCACCACCACACCCAGTCTTGGTGGGCTCAGCATGCCCAGGGCCGGGACCAGTGGGGCTTGTGGTGCCTGGATTGAACCCTGGTCCTTGTGCTTGCTAAAGCAGGTGCTTAGTCCTCTAAGCTATCTAGCCAGCCCCCTACCCTTTCTGTAATTTTAATTTTGAGACAGAGCTTCATTGATTTGCTGTTTCCCAGGCTGGGTTTGAACTCCTCACCCTCCAACCTCACTGCTGGGATTACGAAATTGAGACACCATGTCTGGCTCTGCCTGGTGGCTTTTGCCTGCATTTTCCTCCCTGACTCTGTGAGTTGATGCACTGGCACTCCTCACGGGGGCCAGCCTCTTCCCAGAACTCGCCTTGAGCAGTGCTGTTTCAACTCCGCCTCCCCTGAAGCCCTGGCCGTGGGAGTGTTGGGCTGCAAGCTCCAGAGGCTGCACGTGAGATTTGGAGCTGAAGGCGCTGATGGACCACTTCCTGCGGCAATGGCTGCTGCTGCTGCCAGGCCAGTCATGGAGATCATGGGGCTTTGCTGGAGGATGGTGGAGACATCAAGCAAGTCTAGCAGCAGCTGAGTTTTCCAGTTTAGCTCCACTAAAGGTGGAGGGCCTGGACACTGCCACTGTCCCTTCCCTGGGGCAGGACAGACCAGTCCTGCCATGGCTGGACTTTGGACTTCCATGTTTCTACCTGCAGCAGAGGTATTGGCTCTCCTGGGTGTCCACAGTGGATTCTGGTTCTCAAGCTTCTTCCTGGAGGTACAGCTCAGTCGTGCAACCCTGCTGACAGTTTTAGAGGTGTCTCGTTCCATATTCTGCCTGCTACAGCAGTTTTTGCTTCTGTAAGTGAACCTGGGCTGATGTGACCAACTGCAGAAATAGACAGTGGGTCTGTTTGTTGGCTCATTGGTGGATTTTCCACTTTCTGCTTCCATGTACAGCTCGTCTGTGGATGTTTGCCTCACACACTGGAGAGGGCTGGGAGGGGAGGAAGTCCATGG
>NW_004524584.1:27458783-27466198 GCF_000260255.1 Octodon degus | reverse complement strand
GATTCTGGCTAGAGCTCAGAAGACCAGAATGCTGATAGATGTCCTGCCTGTAGACATCAGGCTGGGGAGCTTTCTTCTGGGAAGAAGGACTGTATCAGTTGTTAGACTCCAGACAACATTTGTTGTTGCTTGGCAGAAAGTCTGTCTGCATTTTTCTCATGTCCAGAGACTTTGCCTGAGACTGAGATTAAGCACAGCGGCCTGGTGTAGCTGGAGGAAGCAATATCAAGGCAGCCGATTGTTGAAGCAGTGACCTGGCTATTGTTGGGGGCTTTTAATCAGATCTACATGGAGCATCAAGAGCCAAGAACCGGAAAGATGATGGTGATTAACTGATAAAATGTGATTTTGGCCAGAAAGGAAGCTCCAATAAAGCTGTGGGCTGCAAAGACAGAATGGAGACAATCTCCATTGCTGAGAAGGGAAAGAAAATAGAAAAAATAGCTTGAGGGCATGACAAGAAGCAGTAAGTCTCCACTCTTTGCAGCCTGAAAACTGCAAAGGTGAAAGAGTTTGCCTTCAGGGGAAACCTGCAGAGTTCCACCTTCCAGAATGGTGGCAGTAGCCACACCAAGCTCCAGAATGGCTGTGTTATAGAAAATCTGTTCCTTGGAATCAGGGTCAGAGTTGTAAACAGTTCAGGCACTTGACCCCTGCAACCAAGATAGAAGGAAACCTGGCTACTGCTTCAGCTGCCAGCAGAATTTGGGATCATCCATGTGGCACTGGTTTTAGGTGCATGCAGAATGCAAGAGTTCTGAGGTTAAGAAACCTTCCAGCTAGATTTCAGAAGGCCTGGGAGGCCAGGAAGTGTACCCCTGAGAGGGCTGAAGCTGTGAGTGAGAAGCCTAATGTGAACTGGAAACCCCAGAATGTTGGAAAAGACAGAAACATGGATCATATAAGAAAATTTGCAAGGAGGGAGAAAAGCTAGCCTAAGAGAGAAGCCATGGGAGCTACCACTGAAAGCGTCAGAGAAGTGGAGCCACATGGAGCTCACAATTTGCCACAGATCCCTTCAGATATTCCCCATGGAACTAAAGGACTTACTGTTTGCCCTGTGGGATTTTGAACTTGCCTTGTTCCCAATGCTTTGTATTCCCCTGTTTGTACCTTTTGGAACGGTAATGTTTATCTTGAGCCATTGAATGTTGAAAGTGTTTAACTTTTCATTCATACAGGGGCTCACAGCTAAGAGTTTGCCTTAGATCTTGGAGAAGACTTGGGACTTGGACTTTTCAGCAGTGCTGAACCCGTTAAGACTTTGGCTATTCTTAAAAGGTGGACTAAAATGCCTTTTCATAAAGGCATGTACATGAATTTTTACTATGGTTTGTGTCTAGATGTCCCTCCAAGGCCTCATGTAGTCATTGGAATGGACTTCTGATCCGGTCAATTGATGATCCAATGCAGGGATTGTCAGTGTGAGTGCTGTACGTGCCCTGGGGACGGTAGTATGCATACAATGTAAGAAAGGGAGAGCGCTTTGATAGCTGCTGCTGCCGCTGCTTCTCCCTTTGCTCTTTGCTGTTTTCCTGCTGCCATGAACAGCTGCTTTCTGCCATGTGCCACTTGGCTTTGGAGACACCCAAGTAGGGACTGAAACCTACACAAATTGCGAGCCAAATAAACCTTTCTTTCCTCAATTGTGGGCGTCAGGTATTTTGTCCCAGTGAAAAGAGAAAAGTCACTGAGATGAAGGGGGAAGGGACAAAATTTTGGAAATATTAAAATAAGTGTGATTATGATGATTGAAAGTCCATGGTGCCTGGGAAATAGGGAGACACCTCTCAGCCATAGCTCAGGAGAATTCTCCCAAGGGAAGTATTCTTTACAATTTGGTGGGGGTGAGGTGCACATGCAAGCACGAGCCAGACAGCGTGCGTCAGGAGCTGGGATGTGGAGACAGGGTGTTGCAGCTGATGCAGCTTGTGTAGAATTTGGAGGTACACAGGAAGGTAGTATTCAAAAGGTAGTGTTTGAGTAGCCCTGGGCTACTCAAATTTGAGAGATCCTGTACCTGGAAATGCCTTGAATTGTGTCGAGAGTTCAAATTTCATTTTAAAGACAGCAGGAATGTTTATGGTTTCTGATGTCTCATGGCAGTGAAGTGGAAAGATCTGATTTAAGACTTATAAAAGCCCAGTCCAGGGCCAGGGAGATAGCTCAGTGGAATAAGTGCTTTCCTGGCAAGTGCAAGGTCCTGAGTTCAATCCCTGGTACCACCCCACCCCCCCAAAAAAAGTCCAGTCCAGCTGTGGTGTGGAGGTGTGATGGGAGGAGAAGCATGGGGTGAGGATGACATTGTGTAGATGGTGGACTAGGCTGGACAGGAGGGGATGTTGGTCCCTAGGATGGAGACGCTGGGAATAGCAAAAGCAGACAGACTTGAGAGCCACTCGGCATGCTTGGGAAATGAGAGGGAACACCAAAGAAAATACTCATGTTTCTGCCTGAAAAAATCAGTATTTTGGAGTGGATTTGCTGGCATGTTGTGGAGGCGCACTCTTCTTTGGTAGACTCATTTGGATAATAATGTGGAAGAATCTCAAGTTCAGTTTTGAACATGTAGGGCTTGAGTTTCCCAAGTGATGTCAACCGGACATGCCACCTGGTCAAGTGAGACCCAGAATTGGTGAGAATGGCTGTGGAGGACAGAAGAAAAGTGCTCTGCAAAAGGGCAGTGATTAAGGACAGTAGGGAGGGGAGGAACTTCTAAAGGAGAGGTCGGCATGGTGGAAGCCAAACTGGAAGAATAAGGCATTGGCAAATAAAGGATTAGTCATTTGGAGAAAGACAGGGTGAGCTTCATGATCCTGCAGCTGACTGTTGTTGTTTCCATGCCTGTGGGAGCACGGAGCTCCTGTGAGCTGTGAAGGGGTCCAAGAGGAGCACCACAGGTGGGAGCTGCAAAGGCAGCTGTCACAGCACCTGCAGCCAAAGTCCAGGGGAGCCACTCAGCAATCGGACAGCACATGGGCACAGAAGCACCAGAATGGTGCAGGCTGCCGGGCAAAGTCTGATAGGGCTGATTCCAGAGCTGGCCATAGTGCTCCTGAAAATATTTCCAAATAAAAAAGTAGACTAGCTTTTTAATTTACATTATTTTTTTTTATTGGAATAAAAGACACATTGCCATTACTTCCTCTCAAACTACCCTTTTTTGTTTTTTAAAATTTATTTTATTTTGAAGAGTTAAAACAAAAGGAAAACAAAAAGAAGCAGTAACAAAGACAGAAACAGGGTAACACACAACAGTGCATAGGTACATGAACTTTGCAAACACGAATAGCAAATCAACAGTGGTTGTGATAGTGAGCCCATCACTCTTGACACTTTCTGTAGTAGCTTCGAGAGTCCTCTTTTGTGAACGTGTTTAGCTGTGAATACCTAGATGTCCTGAGTCCATTAAAGATGTTTCTCTTTCAAGGACCAGGGAGAAAGCGCAGTAGAATAAGTATTTGCCTGGCAAATGAAAGGCCCTGAGTTCAATCCCTGGTACTGGGAAAAAAAAAAAAAAAAGGATCTCCTTCAAGGTTATTTTGTACTTTGAGGAAGAGTCAGGGGTCATACTGGTGCCTAATTCAGTGAGTAGAGTGAGGACACCATTATTACACAGCAATGGCCATAAAGATTGTATTTTATTTCTTATTATTTTTTTCATTTTATGTATTTGGCACAGGGTCTCACTATGCAGCTTGGACTCTTAGTGATCCTCCTGTTTTCAGCCTCCCCAGCGCCGGGATTACAGGTGTGCGTCACCGCACCCGTACTCAGTCGCGGGTGCACGAGCCCTGGGGCTGGGGCTGGCACAGCATCCCTGCTCTTACCAAAGCGGGTGCTGAGTTCACTGAACTAGCTTGCCGGCCCTTATTTCCCGCTGGCTCAGCCTGGCCTGAGGGCGGGGCTGGTGCTGCGTGTGGTGCGGGGATCGAATCCCGATCTCCTGTGGCTGCCTGAGCTTGCCTACTCAGGTGCTTTAGACTGCTTTGCGATCTCACTGGCCCGCCATAAACATTTTAAATCAATTCAGGACATCTAGGACACATGGTTGTCAAAGAAAGCCCCATTAGTGGAACAGTGGTTATCTATCAGTATATGAAAAAGTCAAGGTCATTTAAAGGTGACCTCAAATAAGATTTTTTTTTTAAATAGTACTATCTTTGGAATGCAGTTATTTATACCTGTAACACATTTTGCAGCATCTCTGCAGAAAATTAGTAGCTAAGAAAGAGAAAAATACACTGAAGGGATGAAGCTTTCTAAACATTTTAGATAACAGGTAAGTCTCGCCTAGCAAGACACTTCCATTAGCACAAAAAATAATGGCCTTTTTCAACAGGACGACTGTCACAAAGGGAAGCTGTAGACAGTCAAATGATTCATTTCTCTGTCTGTTTGAGTTTATTCATGGGGAGATTCACCTTGTGAACTAATAATTTTCTGGGCTAAGGAAAAGCAGTAGGCGGTTTTCTTTTTAGGAAATTCCTACTTTTTAATTTTTTATTTCTTCCAGTGGGTTTCTTTAGGCTTGGAAAAAAATCATCTAAGTCTTTGATATCAGAGGAAAGGCTCCTTTCAATTGCTTTAACCTTTTAAAAAACTGACCTGTAGAGATAAATGTGCTCATGCTGAGGA
This sequence comes from Octodon degus, assembly GCF_000260255.1. Taxonomy (NCBI): domain Eukaryota; kingdom Metazoa; phylum Chordata; class Mammalia; order Rodentia; family Octodontidae; genus Octodon; species Octodon degus. Next base: position 27,461,560 of record NW_004524584.1, on the reverse strand, counting down.
TCAAGGCTCTTGCCAGTATCTAAAGGAACAGAGGCCGAAAAGGAAACAGACTCAGTGCTTTAAGAAAATCTCCAGGTCCTGGACTGTGGAAAGGAACATTTCTGGAAAGGTCAAGTTTAAGACCCAAGTGCTACAAGCTGGGCATGGTGGCACATACCTGTAATCCCTGTACTCTGTAAGACTGAGGCAGGAAGATCTTGAGTTCAAGCTCAACCTGGGCAACTAAGAAACTCAACCAGGCCTTGTCTCAAAATAAGTAATAAAAACAGCTGGAGATGTAGCTACATTCAAGGGTTCTGGGTTCAATCCCCAGTGCACCATCCCCACTCCCCCAGCAGGCAAAGGTAGATCTTACTCATGGCAGACTATGGAGGGCAGCTAGGAATGAGCTAAGAGGGAATATTCTGACATCTTATTTTTTTTTTCTTCTGGGAAAAAATATCAAAAGTTGGGTCAAAATTTGTTGACATCCCAGGCCTGGAGAGTGTGTGGGAGAACTTCTCTGCTCCCCTGTACCTGCTGGACCCCTCTGGACCCAGCCTGAGCCCAGTGTGTGAGTGAGAACTTCTGCTGCACTCTCAGGACCCCTCCAGACTCAGCCCAAGCCCAGGCCTGGCAAATGTGTGGGAGAGCGTCTGTGCTCCCCTGCGCCCGCAGGATCTGTCCGGACCCAGCCCAGGCCCACATGTGAGTGAGTCCTGTCCTGCTCTCTGGACCCCTCTAGACCCAGCCCAGACCCGGCATACAGGCCTGGGGTGTAACTGCAGATGGAGTCCGTGCAGAGAGGATAGGGGCCAGAACCACCCAGCTAATCCAGGAGCAGAACATCTCGCCAGAGGAGCACAGCAGGTTCACTTCCAAGGGCTGTAGCAGGAAGAAGCTGGGCACAGCGGCCAGACCCAAGCCAGGCACAACTGGATGAATTCAAACTTCATAGACCTGCACCCGAAGTTCAGTAGGTGCTAAGGTTATAACTTCCCCAAAGCTCTACACCAAAGGTCAGAGGACAGTGCTATACAAAATGACAAAGAGAAGGAACAAAATGCAATCTCAGGCTCCAAGCCCACCCAGAACAAGTGCAGAAAACAATAGCACAGAAGAAATTGGGAAGCACACAGCTGAAATGTCTGAATTAATATTGTCTAAAGTAAAGAAACAACTGCAGAAAGGTATAGAGGAACTCAAATCAGGAATAATCTCTGAAATTAAAAAAAAACTGTGGACGTCAATGAGGGCAGGGAGATGTGGCTAGGACAGGAAGGTCTTAGTAGGCCAGGCTCAGTTCATGGGCAGCCAGAAGGGTCAGCGTAGAGCCCCCACCTGAGCTCCCGGTGTGGCCGCTGGCTGGAGGATGGGAAGCCTGGGACTGGAACTCCCTGGAACCCAGTGGGGGCCTCGCAGGATCCTCAGTGTGGATGTTCCAGGGTCTCTGCTCAGATTAGAGGCGATCCATCTGCGCTGTGCCTCTGGCAATTGTTCCCTTCCTCATGCTGATGCTGCTTCTGCCCTTACTGACTGCACACAGCACCCCTCTGCATGTCTGCCCTCGGCCTGTTCCCCATCTTCACCCTCACTGGGGCTCAGACTCCCTTTCTGTTCTCATTCTACCTCTTGTTGGGTTTTGTAGACCACCCCATTGCCCGGTCTCTGATTTTGCCCATTAGTGCTCTCTTAGTCCTTGTAATTGTTTCTTCACATTTCAACCCCTTGAGATGGTGTTAATTACAAAGCCAGGTTTCGTTTCTTCCAGGTGACTTGTATTGTCTAGGAGCGTCACAAATTCTAAAATGTCCCTCGTCCTACAGAGAGTCACTCTGGGAGTTGGTGTGTGGGCCGTGGGTGTGAGGAAGACAGGCGAGGAACATGGAGCTCCAGGGTGGGATCGAAGGACACGTCACAGTCCAGATCTGCTCCCTTTCTAGCTTGAGGCTGTAATGGCTTCCACCTCCTCATGGGCTCCTGTTTACCCTGTAGTTTTCTCTACACTTTCTATGCTTCCCTCCAGATGCGTGTTATGGCTTGTATGATGTTTCCCCAAAGTCTTCTGTGTTCAGAGGCCCAGCTTCAGAAGGTTATTGGACCATGGGCCACTATAGTCATCGGTGGATTAAACCATAGGTGGCTTATTGTTCAATGTGCTGTTAGCATGTGGGGGATGGCTGGAGGAGGGTCACTGCATAAGCAACTTGGTAGGGTGTCTTCTCAATCTCTCTCTCTCTCTCTGTCTCTCTGTCTCTGTCTGTCTGTCTGTCTGTCTGTCTGTCTGTCTGTCTGTCTGTCTCTGTCTCTGTCTCCCTCCCTCCCCCCTTCACTGTCATGAGATAATCAGTTTTCCTCTGCTGTGCTCTTATCCATGCCTTTTCTGCCTGGGAACCATCTGACCATGGACTGAACCCCCCAAACCATAAACCGAATTAAATCTTCCTCATTTAAATTGTGAGTGTTTGATGTTTGTTTATTCCCAGCCTCGGGAAAGCAACTAATGTAGTGGGATAAACCAGGCACTTTTAGTTGGGAGGAGGTGCAGGTGGAGATGATTAAGCTAATTTCTTCAAACCCTTCTCTCTTGGCTCTTTCATCCCATCTTCCCTGCTATGGCATCCTCGCCTGACCTAAATTCTAGGTAGTATAGATGGCTTCAAGAGCATCACCAATCCACGGTGGACTCAGGCAAGCAAGGGATGTTATCCCCTCCCCCAAGGCACATCTTCCTGTTGTGGCTGGAGTGCCACTTGCTCTAGCTAGCTCCCCTCTCTCAAGGTCTTTCCCAGAGATGC
>NW_004524584.1:27440844-27458458 GCF_000260255.1 Octodon degus | reverse complement strand
GAGTTCTTTGATGAACGCACATGAGGTTTCACTCTCTTGGTTCTATGGGCCATTTTCGTTGAATGCTATGTTATCTACATGTTGTCCAGAATAATGAAAGCTGTCAGACTGGAGTCTGAGGCCCTTCAGTAGATGTGCCTTCCCAGAGCACATCCTCAAAATCCAGGGCATTCCAAAGCTGTCATTTTTTTTTTTTTTTTTTTTTTAGATAGAGTGTCACTATGTAGTTCAGGCTGGCTTGGAACTCAGGGTACTCATTCTGCCTCAGCCTCCTGAGTGCTGGGATTACAGGTACATGCCTCCACACAAGGCCCAAAGCTGGATTTTGACACCTCCCTATGCTGCTCTTCCCCCAAACTAGGGGCATAGAAATTCAAACTGGGCAGTTCTGCTTGCCTCCAGTGGGGATATGGGTCATATTCAGGCCAGGAGGGAGAAAAAGAGCGCCTTGTTTGCAGTTGGTTGCTGAATGCTTAGGAACAAGCGGGGGAGGTGGGGGAAGAGTCTCAGAATGGAAACTTCTCTTGCCCTGTCCACCTTCACATGGTAAGACCTCAAATGTGATATCCCGGCTTTGGTGGCTTTGCTGATGACCTTCTGGGATGGCTGTTGCTGTCCTTCTGCTGAGTGACTCCTACGGAGCTCAGAGATAACCTTAGCTTGGGAGAGCTGCTACTCCAGTAGCTCAGTGGCTGTGACTAGGCAAACTTGCCCTGTCCTTAGCCTGGGAAGCCACTGCTAATCAGAGGAAACATGACCTCCACCTTCCCCTGTGCTTCTACCATAAGCAGACCCTGGCCAATTTGGTGACGCACGTCTCTTGACCTCAGAGCAGCATTGGCAACATATGAGACATTTATTAAGGAAACATTAATTTGCCAGCAGGCCCCAAAGGACCCATCAGCTTTCTCTGTGAGAGGAAGTCCCAGCTGCCTGCCTCTTGGGTCACTCAGCACCACTGAGCAGAGAGAGCCCCAGGAAAGGGCCAGGGCTGTGGAAGCGCACCCTGTCACCCCATAGCTGTCACCTCACAAGCACAGTTCTCTCAGCTGAAGACCCCCTAGGTGTGGTAGTTACAGTGATTTCCACACGTCTCCCTCCAGGACAAGGGTCTGGGCATCCGTGGATTCCTCCTGCGAGGGAGGGGATGACTGTATGGATCTTCGTTCATCCTTCAGCTATGGTCTCGATATTGGTGTCACTGCAAAAGTCACACATCGCAATCCTAAGCACCATGGAGAAGGCATCAGGAGGTGGGGCTCTGGGGCAGTGATTGGGTCACAGGGGCTCTGGCCCTCTAAATGCCATGCTTCCTTTGTTTTTTACGTATTTAGTGAAGAGTCTCCAGGGTCTCACTACACAGATCAGACTTGTCGTGATCCTCCTGTTTTCAGCTTCCCAAGTGCTGGGATTACAGGTGTGTGCCACCATGCCCAGTCTCAGCGGCCATCTCGGTGTGCCCCTGGGATGGGACCAGCACAGCATGTGGTGCCCAGGATCGAACCCCGGTCTCTGTGCTCTGCCTAAGCAGGCACTTTACTCTGCTGAGCTATCTGGCTGGTCCTATGCTTCCCTTGTGAAGAAGATCTCAGGGAGCTTTGAAGTGCCATCCGGGAGCGGTGGTCCCTCAGCACACATGAAATCTGCTGGCACTTTGGTCTTGGACATCCCCACCCCTAGAATCGTGAGCAATAGATTTCTCTGCTTATGAGTTCTTCACATAGTGGGAGGTGTTTTGTCACTGCAACCTAAACAGACTCAAACAGCTCATATCCTGAATACCCTTGATGTCAGTGAGGAGAGGTCTTTTCTAGTAGCTGTCATGATAATCAACGGGCTGCTTACAGGAGTCACATTTTAAATACTCTGAGCCTTCTTGTGATGACAACAGAGAGGCTCACAGAGGCCACCCCAAGACTGGGGTCCTGAGCACAACACCAGGGTCCATGGTGGGCTCTGTGCTCTTGGAAGGGAGCTGGAACACACTTTACATCTCACTGCATAGCCAGAGTATTTTGAAGGGAAGCCCAGGCAGAGCAGTAACAACAGGTGATGGACGTGGTGGGTCAGTGCTTGGGGTTGGGATGACTACATTTTCATTCTGCCAGGTTTTCTCATTTATTCCTCATAAATATAAGGAGACAGAGTTTCAAGAAGTTCTCAACATTCTCAGGGTCAATAGTTAGCAAGTGCTGGGCACAATGTAGTATAAATTGCACTTAGGAGACATCTAAGCTTGTCTTTGTTTTGCCTTTAGGGTCAGATTGGAAGGTGGGAACTCCCTGCCTTTTTCTGGTCACAGATGGAAGCCCTAGGGCTCATGATAGCTACAGCACTTATGGGGCAAGGTAAAACCTGTTAAAGACACCTGGGGAAACTAGCTTTATTATCTGCCCCTTGTCTCATCCTGTCCCTGTCGCATCTCATCCTGTCTTTGTCTTTGTCCTTCTAGAATGACTCATCCTTGCAAGAATGTTTTGATCTTCCTGGTCTACCATACTGTTCCCAGAAACACCCACTGTCCTTCACTTATTGTCCTTGACTTAGATGTAATGAATAAATAAATACCAAGGGTTTGGGCATCTTGGGGCCTTTTGTTCCTAGACAGCAACTGGTCACCCCAAATCCCTGCTGTGCATCCTTCTATTTTAGTCTCTTGATCTTTCCCTTCCAGCTATGCACAGTAACCTGGGCAGGAGATTGTGACTCACTACAGAGGTCTCCATTAACTGGCACTCAATGTGGCCTGAACCCATGATGTTCTCACCTGTCTAGTAGGTTTACTAGGGTCTCCAATAAGCAAGTGAAGAGATTGTGATTGTGGACTGGAGTTTGGAACTTATCTACTGTCCCCTAGGCTCAAATGGTAGCCCAGGTGGTGACAGGTTGCTGGCCCCAAGGGTTGACTGAGGGTGTCCTCACTCTGGCAGTAGCTCACGTTAGACATTAGACACTCATGGTTCCAGTGAGAAGGTGTTGGCGTAGGAGCCTCACTTACCTGGTTCCCCTGTCCGTCCCAGTGGTTAGGTGACGGTTGGATTTAGGTTGTCTCACTGTTGCCCGAAAGTGTTGTTCATGTTTGGCTTCCATAGGTCTCCTGCTATGGGATTCAGCCCCTGGATGGCTATCTGGGAGTTGAGGCGAGGTACTAGCCTGAGCACAGGGCTTTTCTTCAGGTCTTCCTGTAGAACCTCCCTTGCCTGGCCAGACTGCAGGACCTGGGCTCTGTGTGTGTGTCATCTTGGGGTACTTTTCTAGTCCCGATAAATCTTGAAGACATCCTCACATCTCCTGGACTTCACCCTTCTCTACATATCAGTCATTTGGGTGGTAAAATAGTGTTTACCACCAAAATGGGTGCACTTTGACCCATTGAAAGTTTCCATGTAGCTCACCATTTATAAGATTCCCGTTGCACACATGGAGGGATTATATTGGCTTTGGGGATGCTCTGCTTGGCCACTTCTTGGCTGCTGAGCAAGCTATTTGACTTCTCCACGTATCCATGTCTTTAGCTTGGAATGGGGCAGAATAGTATTTACCTCACAAGGTTGTTGGAGAAACGAGTTAAGCTACAGTCTATATTCATTCCACAGTCAACTCAATTAATAGATTTATGATGCTATTTAAATATTGATCTCCTATTTTGGAGTTCTTTTCCTTGGCCCAACATGACTTGCTAGTTTGACACCGTAGGTCAATATAGGGACTATCGGTTGAGTTGTGGAGGATTTGGGAGAAGATAGATAGATAGGAAAAGCCCCATGAAACTGGCAGGAAGAAATGCCTCATTGGCAAGCACCGCATGTGGCTGGCTGTGAATTTTCAAGCCATTGGTGGCTGGCTTCGTTCACATCATCTTTATGTGAGCTTTACCTTGCTAAGTATCATTCATCAATTTTTGAATATCTGAGTTACTTGAGGGTGATCATTCAAAGCAAAATGCTGAAAGTAAAAGTAAAAACCAAAAAGAATCTTGGGGCTTTTTAAAACTTGTGACCATTTTCTATCTTTAAAAGAGCTGAGTTGACTTTTACAAGAGGTTGTAGAATAATCTAACAGAAAACGGAGACCGAGAGCAAGCCATACCCTTAAATATTTTATGCTGCATTTGGATGTGCATTTTTCAAAGATCATTTCCTTGACATTTTCTGAGGGTATATTTCTTGAGAAATAAAATAAATATGTTTGGTTGATGCTCATACCAATTTACTTGGGGCCATAAATCAGATAAAGATGCCTCCTGTCATTTGTACTAGAAAATGTAAGGATCAGAGGAATAGCTTTGGAGGACAGGGCAAAGGATTAATCAGACTACTCAGATTATGCTGAGTTTAGCTGACTCCTTAAGCTGTTCAGCTGATCTTGTCACAAATTCTTGAACGATAGGCCAGAGGGCTCCTGTGGCCAAAGCCCATTCAGGGAGGAGCCAGAGGGCTCTGAGCCGCACAATTCATTGAGGGCAGTTGAGTGGAAGAATTGGCTTTCCTAACTTTCTAGTCTCCACAAGTCACACAACCTTCCCAGCTGTTCACGTAGATTATCTGGTAGCTGGATCACTCTGAGTGCTTCCCTGAGGCCAGGAAGGTCTGAAGTCCCAGCATTCCCCTCGAAGTCTGAAAGATGTATATGAGGCTCCTGGAAGGAGCAGGAGAAGAACTTCCTCGTTGCTGTCTCTCAGCAATCAATCTATCCACACAGCAAGTGTGTTGAATGGTCATATTGCTGCTATGAAAGACAAGGAGGGAATGGCTTCCCACAGAAAGTCGCTGGGAAGAAAGGAACACACAAGCATGGATGACCAATCACAGAACTCAATATGTGACTTCAGGGCAAATGGAGAAAATCTTGGAAAGGTGATAGCAGTTAAGAGAAGAGGCTGCCAAGTCTGGTTTCAGGGAGGCAAACAGACAGAGCAAGGCACGAGGGATGGGAAGATTTCTCTAGGCTAAGGAGAGAGGGCAACGTGTCCATGGTAACAGGAGGTGGAGGGCGGGGCCAAGGGAAGCACTTTGCGATGCGGAAGGAACCTTCACATTCTTTGAGAGACTGCTGGGGAGAGAGACTATGTATGTACACACAACGAAATATTAGCCTTAAAGAAAGGGGAATTCTGCCATCAGTGACAACATGGATGAATCTGGAAGATGTGCTGGGTGTAATAGCTAGGCACAGAAAGAGAAATATTGCACAATCTCTCTTAGATGTTGAATCTAAAATAGCCAAACTCAGAGGAGATGAAAGGAGAGGGTTAGTTGCTAGGTTCTGTGAAGAGGAGTGTGTGTGGGGAGGTTGTTGGCCAAAGGTTAAGAAGTTTTCGTTAAACAAGGTGAATGGTCTTAAGCTCTAAGGTGCAGAAATATGAGAATAATTACCAGTGCTGTCCTATACATTTGAAATTTACTGACAGGGTGAGTCTTTTTTTAAATGTATTTGTACAGGGTCTCACTATGCAGCTTGTATTCATAGTGATCCTCCTGTTTTCAGCCCTCCCAGCACTGGGATTACAGGCATGTGGCACCACACCCTGTGGCCAGCTCAGGGTGCCCCAGATGCGGAGCCGGTGAGGCATGTGGTGCCAGGGATAGGACCCAGTCCCTGCACTTGCCTAGGCAGGTGCTTAGTCTGCTGAGCTATCTCGCTGGCTCCATCAGTGTAAGTCTTAGTGTGGTTTGCACACACACACACACACACACACACACACCCCAAAGTGGTAGCTGTAAAGTTAACGATCATTGTGTTAACTAAGTTGATTGTGGTGATCACTTCACTACATGTATGTATATAAAAACATCAAGGTACCCTTAAATGTACACCAGTTTTCATCAATTATATCTCATTAAAACTACAAAGGAAAATACTACAGAGAGAGAGAGAGAGAGAGAGAGAGAGAGAGAGAGAGAGAGAATGAATACATAATGGGCAAATGGGCGAATGGCTCCCTGTGACCTAGGAAGAAGCAAGTGGTGGTAGAGAGGGAAGGAGATGGACGTTAGGTGAAGTCAGAGGCAGGCTTTCCCCCTATAAGTTCAGGCTTGAAAGAACACGTGGCAAGGGGTGCTTCATGGAATTAATTAAGTCAGACTTGAAATACCTCACAAGAACATAATCCTTTAAACAACTCATCAGTCCTTTTAAAAATGCAGAGACTTCCTCATGTGAACGCTGTGTAAACAATCCTTTTTAAATTCAGTTATCTCTTAACTTTAAATTTTGTATGTTGCTCATTTCCCTGAATTAGGTGAGGAAAGTTAAACTCGCTTATGCCATCACTAAAATAAACTCACCCTGAAAAGCACTCAAGGTATGCAGGCAAGAAGGAGAAATAAATATTTAGTAGTAGAAAGAACAACACTGTTCTGTACTTATTTTATTTGGAGTTTTGCCTTAGAACTGAAAGCAAACTTTCTATATCTTCTTTTGCTTTGATGTCTGTCTACCTAGGATCCAAGGCATCTCAGGAGTTGGAGAGGTTTTTTTTATTTGCAATTGCTGGTCTGAAGAACAATAAAATGGTGATAGTTTATGACCTCGAGATGCCCAGGATGGCTGTGGTGTAGCTTGCAAGCTGGGTCTCACTCTCTCTCCCTGAGGTTTTAATTTCTAAATCAGAGCCAGGCTCAGGGTCCCATTGAACTCAGTGCCCTTGGGCAGTCACTTCTAACTCTACTTGCTGTCAAATGGCACCCACTTGCCTCTTGGCTTTGAGTGCAAGACTGGTTCTTATACTTCAATGGTACCAGAATTGCCAGAATACCTGTTCCAACACAGGTCCTGGGTCTCCCCCATTCTGAATTAGTAGGTATGGGGTGGAGGCTGAGAATTTGCTGCTGGTGCTCCTGGGCTGGTGTCCATACTTGGAGAGGTACAATCTTGAATTTTAATGCAACAATCACTCCTTTTGATTAAGCAATATGTTCCAAGATCCCCAGCAGACACCTGAAATCATTGACAGCACTAAAGATACTATGATAAATATTTTGTTCTTTCCTATAGTTTTTTCAACTAGGTACAGTTGTATAGGTGTTTTTCCATAGGTACATTTTTTCCTATTGATATCACTGGTAAAGTTTATCAGCTAAATACAGTAAGAGATTAAACAACATTAATTAATAATAAAATAGAATAATTATAACAGTGTCTGTTATAATTGGCAACTGATATTACTGTTCTTGGGCTTTATAAACATTTCTGAGTACTATAACAGTCCCAGTAAATCTGCTAACCAAATGGCCACTTGGTGACTAGCAGGTAGATGTTGTGTGTGGCGAGGGTGGACGCACGGGACAAGGAGGTTTCACATCCTGAGCATGGTGTCTATCCAGAACAGTGTGCCATTTAAAACCAGACTCTTGCGTAGCAATGGAACTGTTCCCTTTGTGTTTTTGTATGTTGCCTGAGCACAGGTAAAGGACTGAGGAGGGACCAGGTTCAACAGGTGAAGACGACATCAGCAGACAGCAGCTCCATTTCCCATTAGAGTGAGATGAGGGACAGAGAGACCAGCAGTTTAAAATTTCTTGCAAGTTCCCTCACTTCCTTGTCTTCTGCAGTTTTTCTTTTTCTTTTTTTTCTTTTTTTGCAGTACCAGGGATTGAACTCAGGACCCTGTGCTTGCCAGGCAAGTGCTTATTCTACTGAGATATCCCCAGCCCCTGATTTCCTAACTAGAAGGCGTACATTATTTGCTTTTTGACGTTTCCGGCACCGAAGTACTTTATCCAAAATTTAAGTGAAGTTTCTATAATATGAAAGGGAGGGGCTGGGGAGATGGCTCAGTAGAATAAGTGCTTACCTGGCAAAGGAGACTTTGGGATTTAGAAAGAGCAGGTGGGTTGGCAGGGTACAGAGGAGCATGCTGGGAGTTTGTTCTTCAGGGGATGAAACTCATGACCATGCGGCTGGTTATGGAAAGTTGAGATCGTCTTTGCAAGAATGACAGAAGCATGATCAAACAATATGATGAATATTTAAATTAACAGTTGATTATAGTAAAAGATACATTGCTGTTGATCTCCCCCCCCTCCCCGAAATGCTCCCTTTCACTTGAGCATACTCATCCTATCCTCCATGCCACTTTCTGAGGCAATTCTGGGAGTTCTCTTTTATGAGTATCTTTGGTTGACACAGTCCTGGCTGCTTTGGTGTCCTGAATTCAATCAGAACACCTATCTTTCATGGTCATTTTGACTTTGGGGAAAAGCCAGAAATCACCCAGTACCAGAGTCAGTGAGTGACACATATCAGAACACACTGGAATGCTTATATGGGGCTGCCTTTCCACTGGGTACCACTGTACCTTTGATTACATCTCATAGAGACATTAATGAAAGAGTATTTCCGGAATTGCAGCAGGAAATGGCAAGAGAGAAGGGACAAGTGTGTTCAAGATGAGCTGAAGTATTTTTTTGGGGGGTGGTGATTGTGGTATCTTGGCCATAATAAGTATTAAAAAATTTAAACATATGACATAGTTTTTGATCAGCTGTTGCAGTGTGCTAGCGCTGTGCTATCAAAGTGCCACACATAACTGATGTTGTTTGTCTCACACTTCTGAAGTCTTGATATCTAGGATCCAGTAGTCTTCAGGGTTTGTTCCCTGTGAGGGGAGATTTGTCTGTGGCTCTGCCGTGGCTCCTGGTGATCTGCTGGTGGCTTTTGGTGCTCCTCGGTTGTAGAAGCATCACCCCAGTCCCTGTCTTCATTTTCACATGGCTTCTCCCACTCCTGTCTCTGTGTCTGAGTCTTTTCTTTTTATTACTGGAATATGACCCACTTAGCGGCCATTGTCTTGAGTGACCCTATTTCCAGGTAAGGTTGCACCGGAGGCTGGAACTTTGACATAACAATTTTTGTCTGCCAGGCAAGCACTTTTCCTCTGAGCTACATGCCCAGCCTGACATAGGGACACAGTTCAGCCTGTGGGACCCTGAGCTTAGTCAATGCTAGCCTGAAAGGGCATAAAGAGTCACCCACAGGCATCAGCACCAGCCGCCACCTCCCCTGTCCCTCATCTTGGTCAGCCCGAGATGCCCAGCATGCGCCTGGGTACACGCTTCCTCCCACTTCCTGTCATGCTCTGACTCGCACTTTGAGTTGTACTCTGAAACTCCACATCTCAGGCTGGAGCATCAGTTACTCCCCTCTGCTTGCAGGAAGAATTCCCTTGTAAAAAGGTGGGACCTTGTTATAAATGATACTGCAATTAAGGGTCCTATTAACCCTTGACTCCAAGACAAAGGCTCCAGTCTTCCAAGAGAAGGTGATGCTAAACAGCTGCCAGGGAAAAGAAAAGTCGTAAATCTGTCAGCAGCTTCAAGGTGTCTGAAGAGGCTGTGACTATCTGCAGTATGGCTTTGATGCAGGACAGGCCTGCCAAGGCTGGTTATATGGCTTGTGTTTTGATCTGAGGAGCTTTTGCTTGATTTCCTGTGGTGAATCTTTCTCTGTATCTGTCAAGAGGATTACCTCGTTCATTAATGTGTCACTAAAATTTAAAATGCCCCATTTTTGCTTCTCAGGTAATTATTGCAGACAGGTTTGAGGTACATGGAGAAAAGGGAGCTTTTCAGCAGAGCTCGATTCCTGCAGAGTTTCGATAAGAAGCGTGCTTGACTTTTAACTAGTTGGGTTCCTTAGATCCTAGCTAACTTACTGTGGTGCCCACATCTATAGCGTCCGTGTTTTGGTACCATGTCCCTTGCAAGGGGCTTCCTGTGTGTCTCACTGTTCCCCAGTCTGAGTCTTCCCCTGTTCCCTTGTTCCTGGAGGTGCTTCACCCTGGGACTCTGCTGGGCTGAGAACCCAAAGCCCCACAGTGGAGGCCTGAAACTTGTGACCTGTGTGTGACCCAGTTCTGTGGGTGGTGGCGAGGAGCTGCCGCTTGCTTCCAGCTTCCCTTTTTACCAGGTTATTAATTTCATTTTTATCATTAGACTCTTTATTATATTTTAAAGTTATGATTATTAGAGTGTATTGTACAAAATAATGGGCTTCACGGTGACATTTCCATAGATACATATAATTTGCTTTGAGTGGATTCACCTCTTAATAGCCTCTTTATCATAAATAGAGAAAGTAAGATGTTCCTGGGCCTTCATTTTAAACTTTTGGGATGACTTGGAGAGGTCCACGTTGGCTCAGTTTTTTAAAAAGATCGCAAGGGCCAGTCAGATAGCTCAGCGGACTAACGCACCTGCTTAAGGTGGCGCAGGGACTGCGCTTCGATCCTCAGTGTGCCATGCCAGCCCCACTCCCAGGGCTCACTGAGATGGTGACTGAGACCAAGCGTGCTATAATCCCAGTTCTTGGGAGGCTGAAGACAGGAGGAGCACTATGAGTTTGATTTGTGTAGTGAGACCCTGTAGACCTGGTACTAAATACATTAAAAAAATTCATCTGTTCATTGTACCGTTTGGAAGTATCGCTCTAAGATCCTATTGGAAAAGTACTGTTTTGATTATGATTCTAGTGTGGCAGGAACATGCTCCACAGAAATGGGCCCACAAGCATATGTGTGTGTTATGGTTTAGATTGAGAAACATCTCCTAAAGACCTCGCATCCTCGTGGATGGGGCTTTTGGAAGGTGACTGAATCATGGGACGTTAGAGCTCAGTTGCTGTTAGGAGGTGCGGCTGGAGGAGGTGTGTCACTGGAAGTGTGACCCATAAGAGTTTATCTCCCCTCTGGCTCTGCTCCTCCCTTCTCCTTGGCTGCCATCACTTGGTCCTTGCACAGGTCTGTGGTCCAGCTGACCATGGACTGGAACTTCTGAAACTATGAGCCTGGTTAAATCTCTTCTGCTCTAAGCTGGGAGTGTGTCTTGGCAATAGGAAGGTGACTGAGATGTCAGATGTCATATGGATAAGGACCTGTCTTGGTTACTTTCTCTCATTTCTGGAACAAAATACCTGACACCCAAAATGAAGGAAGGAAAGGCTTATTTAGCTCATAGTTTGTGGAGGGTTTAGTCCATACACAGCTGGCTCCAAGGCAGAGTGGCACATGGCAGAGGGCAGCAGGTCATAGTGGTAGAAAACAGCAAAACAGCAACAGTAAAAGGGAGGGGTATCAGCAACAAATGGCTACAGAGAGTGAGTCTGTCTTCCTTATTTTGCATTCAGGCTTCTGCCCCAGGCTGAGTGTAGCACTCACACCCATAATCCCAGCAGCACTCACACCCATAATCCCAGCACTGGATTATGAATTAATCACAAACTTTATAAGTCTGTCCCTTAACTGCATGAGTCTTTGGGTGGGGGGAAGACAACTACATATAAACCATAATAAGATTCAAATCTGCTTTCAGAAGAGATGACCTAAAAGAAAGCCTCAAGATTCTTTTATCCAGGTGTTCTTGGGACATGTTACCACACCTGTAACTTCTCTGCTTGTGTTTATAAGAATTCTTCTTAGAAATGATCATAAAAGTATATAACTCAATTAAGATCAATTGTATTTATTTTAGAATGATTGGTACACATGTTTCTTATGGCTTTCTTGGGAAAATAGTTTAGGTTACTGTTGTAGTCAGTACTGCAACAGTAGTTTATAAGATTTAATACAGAACACATACATTTATGGGATCATTTTATAATATTCATCCAAAATGTCAAATGCAGAAGAGTTGAAGACATCTTTCTCACCTTAGAGATATGAAGAATCCAGCTGAGGCCCTGGCTCCCACAGGAATGTCTCACACAAGTCTGTATCAGCAATCTGCACGGGGAAGGCCCAAAGGTCAGGGGTGGAAGCCAGAAAGCCTGCTGGGGAGAAGGTGGAGGCATCTGCCCTGGAAAGGGGAAGAGCAAAGCTCCGAGAAGATCAGCAGCCATCCCCACACGACAGCAAGGACCCAAGCTTCTTCTCCATGGGGAGCATCCCCAGCCACATCAGGAAAACCAGCCACAAAAAACAGAAATCTGAGGCACACAATCTTCCCCTCCCATGCTCCTTTTATACCCTTCTGGCAACAATCCTCAGGTCTATCTTCCATACTTAGAACCATGCTGACTCTGTTCAGCTCTGCATTCTCACCTAAGTTGGCAAATATTTCTCCCATCACAGTTACTACTGTGAAAATGATTAAATGATTTACTATGCTAATTCAGTAGTAAATTATTATTATTATTTTTTGAGACAGGGTCTTGCTATGTAGTCTAGGCTGGCCTTGACCTCATTTCGATCTTCCTGCCTCAGCCTCCCAAAGTGCTGGGAGTACTGGCTTGTGCCACCATGCCAGGTAGTAAATTAATTTAAGAAACACTTTTCTCATTAGTTATTGATTTAAAATGTCATTTAGTTAATATCTTCTGTGAACTCTTTGCTTTTTAAGGAAGTGACTCAGTTGTATTAGTTTAAATAGTTGAGGTTTTCTTGTAAGTTGCACACAGGAGCCTAGGAAAGTTTCCCCAGTCCTAGTGCTGTGTTCTGACTCTCTTCAGTTCCTCAGCCTGTGGAACCCCATGCCACCATCTCCTGCACATGTCTACAGGCTCAGAGAGTTGGGGCCAGGGCTGCATCCTATACCACAGATTATGAAACCAACTCTGAATGTCCAACTCTATATTGTATCTCTCTGTCCTTTTCTGAGTCATGCATTTTCGCCATCTCCTGCCTCTGGGAATCTCTCTCTCAAGTGAGGTCACTTGCCAGCCTGGTGATCCAACACTTGGGCCAGGCGTTCATACCAGGCATGCCACCTGTGCTGAAGGGAGGAGGCTCAGCCTCCCCAAGTGTGACTCCTTCAAGCTGTCGCTTCTGCAGGGTCTGGACATCATTTGGATCTTCCTGGATGGGATCCAGTGTGAGGCATTTGCAATGGAGGAGCATGAAAGAGTTCTTTCTAGGTGTTTTCTGCTCTGATTTCCTTTTGTAGAGGAAGGCGATATGCAGAGACTTTCATTAGAACCTGCATTCAGCAAGGAAGGAGCCCGTGTGCTTCAGAAGGGAAAAGAGAAAATAAATGGCAACTCAGAGCTGGTAGGAGCCAGCAGCTGGCCCTGCAAGTGGAGCAGAGGCCCATCTGCGAGACTGCTCCAGTCTCTGACTGGGGGTCGAATGACACACCATAAGGGAGGGGCTCTGGACTTTTGTGAACATGACCATGCCCCAGGAAGGGGCTCTCAGCAGAAATGGTCCACCTTTTGGCCTTCAAATAAAGGCAGGTTAGAAGTTAAGAGAGGGAAATTAGAGTTAAGGGAGATTTCCCCATTTGTATAGAACCCTCTAGACTTTTGGTTTGTGCTCACGGGTTTCTTCATTTTTGTTTGTTATCAAACCATTCCTTGGGATAGAGCTTGCCCAGGTATAGACAGATCTATTACTTTGGGGAGCTTCTACTCTGGTCCCTGTGAGGCCCCTGGACATGATGGGGATACTGCAATAGAATAGGGAAGTGACATTTATGTTCTTCTGAGGCTGTCCCCTAGGTAAGTCACTGAAATTTTCCTTGGTGTACGCCTGGAATTGGTCCTGGTAACACAGAACTCCAATTTCAGTGTTAACATTTTTAGCGGCTCATCCTCCTACAAGGTGTGCAGGGTAATTGGCCGAGGGCTATCTTCTCATTACTTTGGGCAAATTAAGAGAACACCTTGGAGAAGCCATCGGTAAGCGCTGACTCCCGGGCAGAGTTAATAAGCTGTTCTCGTCATCCGTGTTCTTCCCTGCTGTTTGAATTGTGTGGTTGGTGGCGCCAGCGTTGGCAGCAGAAAGAAATATGAGGTTCAGCTAATGGCCTGAGAAGGGGAAGGAAGGACTTGGGGTCACCGGTGGCACATTTTATTTTGAGCTGAGCCAAAGGAGATTAATGCTGTCACTTGCTTGATTAGCATTGCTACTTGCCTGGCTCCCGGCTTCGAAACGAATTAATTCCAAGAGAACAGCTTGCATCAAGCTGTCCGGTCCGCACTGGCCACTGAGCACACAGAGCACTAGAGGAGGGGTGAGAGCCTGGAAAGCCCTGCTTGTCTTTGTTTACTGTTTGGACAAAAGCTTTCAAAATAAAACTAAATGGCTTAAGCTCGAGTCTTCAAGATAATGGGTGTTTTGGATCTCAAATTAAGGTCCTTTTCAGTAGAGTTCTAGAGCAAGCACCGTCCATCTGTCCAGTAATTTATGTGCATCTGCTCACACGATTGTAGGGAAATCTTTCATTACGATAACCCTCCTACGTGCCTCACGGCAGTATGGGTGAGTGATGTGTTCTCAGAGTCGGAGCTCTGACTTGGGTTTTTAAAGGCTCAGTACATCATCCTACTTAGCTCTGAGTGATCTGGGGTTGGGTGTCTTGTGGGTTGCGTCCTGGCTTTCTTCAGAGTCACTGAAAGCATTTTAGACCACACATTTCCCAATGCACAGAGAGCAATTCTGTATCTTGGGAAATTCATGATCTTTAGAGTTGACACCTCTGGGTTCTAAGCCCAGCCAGTGTACTTAGTGATCTTTTAAACAGAAAAAAATTGTGCACAAATTGGAATAAATTATAATCACTGTCACTGACTGTTGGAATACATAGTGTAGAAGCCTTTCAATACATAGAGCTAACTTTTCCCTTAGGAAGGATCTGCCTGTTTCCACTCCTCTGCTTGTTCTAAAATCCAGTGGGCATTACCATTTAGATAATCTTACCCAGTATATAGGAAAATTATTCTGTTATTATGCTAATGTGTGGATCTTTGATTACTTGGGAAGTTAAACATACTTTTTTTGTGGGTTTATTGGTCTTGTGCCATTTCTTCTGTGAGTCGCCTGTTGAAGGGGTTTGTTGGTGTCCTTCCTGCCTTATTCCTCCAGACAACCAAATAGCATAAAAGGAATCATACTCGCCTTTGAAAGTTATGACAAGGTTGCTGTAGCTCCTTAGTTCTTGGCCACATAGAGCTCAGAATAGATTATGTAAACATGGTGAGTCTGTCTGTGCAAATGCCACATGCTTGAACCTATTATTTGTCACAGAGTTTTTCTCCAATGCCTTTTCTCTTTCTCTGTCACAGGAAGTCTCCTGAGGCAACCTCTTGCCGTTGTTCTTTTTGTTTGGTCATTTCATAAGAATGTCCAATGTTTCCTGTTAAAATCACACTAAATCTGACCAAAAGAAACCTGTTAAACTGCGTAAGCAGTAGGCACTAGTAAAAACTGGGCAAATCCGCACCTGCCTAGCCTTTCAGCAGATTGGCATGGTCCAGTTTACAGAAGACCTGGGTACTGCTCACAGCCTGCCCACCCCCGCCTCCAGGCTTGGTTCAGGTCTCACGGTGGCTGGACAGCTCCTCCCTTGAGCAGGAGGCAGCAGGAAGCTGTGGATGTAAAGAAACACTCATACTTTTAATTAAGTTATATTAATTGAGGGGTGACTCTGCCTCAGGCCTGGTTCATTACTGGCCAGGAATGCAATAATGAAGATTCCCCATGATCAAATGGCACTGCACACAGCAAACAGGACCCAAATGTAGAGACAGTCAGGAGAGGGCCACTGAGAGGGGTGCCCTGGTCAGGGAGGAGTGTGTGGCTTGGTGTGGGACAGAATTCAGTCCATGGAAGGGAATCATGAAAGAAGGATGGAAGTTAGATCAGAGAGCTCTGGTTTGGTGAACTGGAAGAATGGGAAGTCTGCGTGAGAAATAGATTTGGAAGGAAAGGGTGGCATAGTCATTGCATGTGTGTGCGTGTTGTGCGCATGTGTGTGTGCACGCATGCGTGTGTGTGTGTGTGTGTGTGTGTGTGTGCATGTGTGTGCTTGGTTGCTGTTGTCTTTTAGACAGGGTCTCACTGTGTAGTTCAGTCTGGCCTTGGGCTCAAAGTGTTCCTCCTATCTCAGTCTCCCAAGTGCTGGGATTACAGGCCAGTGCCACCACAGGCTGCCATTGGTCTGTGGCTGTTAAATTTGAATTGCCCACAAAGAGCTGTTCATTGCAGCCCACAGGCCAAGTTTGTTAGTGTGTGGCCTCAGTGAGTGGGGCAGGCCCAGGTAGACTCAGGTGGACAGAAACCTTCCTCAGCAGACTCAAATGGAATCATCAATCTCACAATTTAAAAAATTGTGGGAAGTTCTGCCCTAAGTTGTGCTTGCTATAGATCTTTGTCAAGATCCGAGTAGCTTAGATAGTAACAAAAGAGCTTTCGGTTTTAATTCTCCTCTGAGTAACTGGGCATCTGGTTGCAGTTATGCGCAGACGCACGCAGTGTATCTTCGAGTGACTTTGGCCTCTGCCACTCTCTTCCGTTCCCTTTCTGCCATCTTGCCATCTTCTGTAAGGCTTCCTTTTCTCCTGCACTCTTTCCTGACACTTTCTGACAAGTGCTGGGCTTCTGATCTCTGCTTTTATAAAAAAAATGAGATCCTTTGAGCTGATTAACATCTCTGAGTTCATGATTTCTCCTGGAGAGCTGAACAGATCAACAGAGCCAGGCTGAAAGCCTCCAGTGTGTGTGAGGTGATGTGTGGCTCTGGGCACCACCCACAGGGTCCACTGGCCACAGCCATCCTGGGTGCCCTCTGCCTTCGCATTCTGTTTTGGGATTTTCCTATCGCTGTAACTGCAATCCATACCCCATCTTTTATAAGCTTGAGAATATTTTCCAAATAAGAGCAGAGGTAACTGAATATCATACCAAATATAAAAAAAATCACACACTGTGGTGCTTTAACCTTTCTCCCTAAAAGTTTCATTTGCGTTTGGCCACAAATTCCTCCTTTATAGCTTGGTGAAAACATGGCAACATCCAGGTGTCCAATTTGAACTTTCTGGTGCTAATATTTAGAGCTTTATCCCAAGTATATAAAATGTAAAAGAAGGCCCAAAGGTAGTGGCTTTCCCTGCTTGTCTTAATAAAGACCAACTCACATGGGTAGTTTTAAGACCAAGCTGGCCTGAGTACTTGGCTTTGCCAGGTTATAGGATGGAAGATTTTGGATTGGAAAAGTACAGGCAAAATCAGAAATCCTGGGACTTGATTGAAACAAATGACTTCCCCGAAGAAGAACAGGCCACATTAAATCCAAATTAACCCCTGAAACAGAGATTCCAACACTACTTTTACCCTTGGACCATCGGTGGCCATTCAGCCCACTCATCTGTTAAAATTCTAAGGGCTTTCTTTACTCTCATTGCTGGGACAAATACCCAATGCCCAAAATGAAGAAAGGAGAGGTTTGTTTAGCTCACAGTTACTGGAGGTCTCAATCCATATTCAGCTGGGTCCAGGCAGAGCAGTACAAAACAGAGAGCAACCTGAAAGTTTCATGGCAGCGGCAAAGAGCAGAGAGTGCAAGGGAGGGGTGGCAGCAGCTCACGCAGCTGGCTTCTCTGCCCTCCTTACATTGAAGTGCAAATTGCCTGCCCCAGGACAGGTGCAGCATCCACACCCACAGTAATCAGTCACAAACTCCAGAGGCCACCCCACGACTGCATGAGGCTTTGGGGGGGACACCTAGACACAAACCATAACAATGGTCATCTCAGTCTGGTGGCCTATACCAAATCACTGCAGTCTGAACGCAATAGTTAAATAAGTAAAATACTCTTCTTCTTCTTCTTCTTCTTCTTCTTCTTCTTCTTCTTCTTCTTCTTCTTCTTCTTCTTCTTCTTCTTCTTCTTCTTCTTCTTCTTC
>NW_004524584.1:27439162-27440744 GCF_000260255.1 Octodon degus | reverse complement strand
CCTCCTCCTCCTCCTCCTCCTCCTCCTTTTTCTTCTTTTGATTTTTTTAAAAGAATTTTTTGAGAGTTTAAGTTGTTAAGTTGCCTGGGCTGGACTCAAACTTGTGGTCCTCTTGCCTCAGCCTCCAAATTTGAACTGATTTCTAACAATTGTGGAATAGGCCTTATAATCCAAATTTTTAAAAATATGTTCCATTTTGCTTTGTAGCCCAACATGTCATTCAGTTTTATAAATGTTTCACATAAGCCTAAAAAGAATTTAAATTTCTTATTTTGTGCATGTGCTATTCTTTATAGGTACCTTAAATATCTTGGATGTGTTCTTCCAATCTGGTACAGATTGAATAACATATACATATATATTTATTCAAGTATTTCATTTACAGTTGCTACAATGAGTATGTGAGATTTTTCTACATGGTTGTTGATGTAAAATTTTTCTCCATGTTCGTGTCATTTTTGCTTTAGTATTTTGGGTCTAGTTTATGGGTTGCATACACATTTTAAATTATTGTATCTTCCTGGTGAATTAAAGCTGTTAGTTTAACTCTATGTTTAGAAATGTTTTTATATATAAATCATATGTATGTGTGTGCATATAGATTCACACAATTTTCTTGTGATTATATTGTCTATCTAATCTATAAAATACCTAGTCAAATGATGGCAGATTTGTTTTGGTTATTATTTTCTTTTTTGAAGTATTGGGTACAGGGTCTCACTATGCACCTTGGACTCATAGTGATCCTCCTGTTTTTAGCCTCCCCAGCACTGGGATTACAGCGTGCACCATCACCCCCAATCTTGGTGGCCAGCTCAGCATACCCTGGGGCAGGGCCCGTGGGGTATGTGGCGCAGGGGTGGAATCCCAGTGCCTGTGCTTGCCTAAGCAGGCACTCAGTCTGCTGAGCTATGTTGCTGGCTCTGGCTATTATTTTGTTGATCTTCTGTCTCCTGTTATTTCTCTTTTAACCTTCCTGAGTCTTCTTATTGTGTAGGTGCCTTTTGTGAACTATATATAGCTGGATGGATAAACCCAATCTGACCATCTTTGTCTCTAAACAGGAGCCTTCAGTTTGTTTTCATCACCAGGACAGATCCAGTATCTAGCTAAGCTCATACCTGCCACACTGTTGTGTTTTATAATCCTTTTTCCCCCTCTTATTTCCTCACAGCTAGTTTAGAAAGTCAGTGCTTTTTTATGCCTTTGAAATTTTAGCATGCATATTGCTGAAGTTAATGCCTTCTTCTCCCCTCCATTTCTTTTCCTTTCCGGTGCCGTTAATGCATTTAGGAAGTGCTGTTATGTCTTATTCAGTGTTTTGCTCCAGCGGGAACACTGGCCAAGGTGTTCCGTCCTTTATATTTCTGAAAATAGAAGACCTAAGTGGATTTGGCTTTCCTTTTAAAGCATAGACTCCATTGTTACAAATGCAGCAGATAAAGATCTAGGAAATTAGACAATACATAGAAATAAAATGATGAAATCGAAAACACTTTATTCCTACTCTAAGATCACATTTAACACATTAGGATGTATTAATCCATTGTGTGTGTGTGTGTGTGTGTGTGTGTGTGTGTGT
>NW_004524584.1:27437233-27437843 GCF_000260255.1 Octodon degus | reverse complement strand
AGAATATGATGAAAAAAAATAAAAATTAGAATATATTTTAAAAATATGAATAAAAAATTATATAATTCTTAAGTTTACGCTTAAGTCCAAAAATCTAAACATATACAACCTTGAAGCAGGACAGTTCCACAACATTCCTTTTTCTGTCTGCTGCCTTCATTCATCACCTCCTTCTTTTTGAACAATCATCTACCCGAGAGACAGCACAGCAGCAACTGGCATGTCATGACAAGCAGCCGTATGCAGAAGACCAGAATGACAGGCACTTCAAGCATGAATCTACTATTAACAAATTGTCATCTTCGGTGCAGTAGCTTAGTTCACAGGTGAAAGTATATATAGTTAGTCAGGGTGAGAATCTTTCCAATTAACTGATAGATTCAAAAATCTTCTGGAGATTCTCAGGATCATTGCTTTGACCATCTTCTACATATAACTGTACGGCTTGTCACTGTCATGTTTCCTTGCTCTTCTCCTTTCCCTCTCTTAATTAGTTAGTCCTCGAGTTCTTGCTTTACTTTTACTTGTATTATAAATTTCTATTTCTAATTCTTCTTTTGAGTTCTTATGCTAGGGAAAGTATATGATATTTACACATGTGTGTCTGGTT
>NW_004524584.1:27425297-27426293 GCF_000260255.1 Octodon degus | reverse complement strand
ATGTGGTCTATTTTAGAAAATGACCCATGTGCAGCTGAGAAAAATGTGTATTCAGCTGTGTTTGGGTGGAACACCCTGTATATGTCCACCAAGTCCATTTGTTTCAAGCTCTGGTCCTGTTCTGTTATTTCTTTGCAAATGTTTTGTCTGATTGACCTATCTTTTTGGGATAAGGTGGTGTTAATGTCTCCTGTTAAGATTGTGGTAATGGACATTAGATTTTTCATGTCCATTAAGATTTGCTTTATATAGTTTGGTGCTCCCGTGTATAGTGCATACATATTTATGAGTGTTACTTCTTTCTCTTGAATTTTTCCCCTAACCAGTATATAGTGACCTTGTTTACTTTGCTTCATCATTGTTGGTTTGAAGTTGAGACTGTCTGAGAATAGGGTTGTTACCCCTGCTTTTTCCTGAGGTGCTAGGGCATGTAGTATTGTGTTGCATCCTTTGACTTTCAGCCTATGAATGTCTTTATGAGTTAAATGTGTTTCTTGTATACGGCATATTGTTAGATTTTCGTTCCTACTCCACTGTGCCAGTCTATTTGTCTTCACTGGTGAATTGAGTCCATTTACATTTATGGTTATAATTGAGATGTTTTGAGTTATGATTGACATGGTATTTACCTGTTGTCATTTACACCTTTTTCTCCTGTGTTTAATTGCTTGCCCTACTTAGTTGGTTGCTTCTGATCTCATTCGTGGAGTTCTGATCATTTTGGTCCCTCTCTAGAACATCTTTCCATAGCCTGTGTGGGGTTGGCTTTGCCATCATGAAATTCTTTAGCTGTTCTTTGTCATGGAAATATTTCACTTCTCCATCAAACTTGAAAGAGAGTTTTGCAGGGTATAGTCGTCTGGGCTGGAATTTGTTTTCACAGAGGACTTGAGGTACTCTGCTCCATGCTCTTCTTGTCTTCATGGTTTGTGAGGAGAAGTCAGCTATAATTCTGATGGGTTTTCCTTTGAATGTGGTCTGCTTCTTTTCTCTAGC
>NW_004524584.1:27418904-27424438 GCF_000260255.1 Octodon degus | reverse complement strand
TGCAGATGTTATTAATTCAGGGATTTCTTTTTTCATTTCCAATCTGAGTTCCTCTATACCTTTCTGCAGCTGTTTCTTTATTTCAGAAGTCTTTGATGCATTGATTTCAGCTGTGTGATTTTCACTTTGTTCTGTATCAGTGTCCTCTGCACTTGTTATGGGTGGGCTTGGGTTCAGCTATTGCATTTTGTTCCTTCTTATTTGCATTTTGTGTAGCACTATCTTCTGACCTTTGTTTTAGAGCTTTGGTGCAGTTCTAATCTTAGCACCTTCTGAAGTTCAGGTGCAGGTCTACAAAGTTTGGATCTATCCAGCTGTGCTTGGCTTGGGTCTGGCTGCTGTGCTCAGCTCCTTCCTGCTGCTGCCCTTGTGAGTGAACCTGTTGTGCCCCTCTGGTAAGATGTTCTGCTCCTGGACTAGCTGGGTGGTTCTGTCTCCTACTCTTTCTGCAGGGATTGCTGCTGCAGGGTTTCACCCCAGGCCTGTATGTCAGGCCTGAGCTGAGTCTGGAGGGGACAAGGTGGTGTAGGGGGGAGAGGCTGCTCTCCCACACACTCACTGGGCCTGGGCTAGGAATGGATCTGGGGACCCCTAGAATGTGGCAGAAATTCTCATTGGACAGTCAGGGTGGGGGGGGTGCTGCAGAGTGGTTATGGAGGTCTCAAGAGGGTGGAAGAGGGTCTCACCCATGCTGTGCTTGGGCTGGAATTGGGAGGTCCCATTGGCACAGGGTAGCTGGTATCTCTCCCACACACTCACCGGACCTGCATTAGGACTAGATCCGCGGGTCCCTAGAATGCAGCAGAAATTCTCACACAGAGGATGAGGTTGGGTGGTGGTGCGGAGTGTTGGCAGGGGGCACCTTGGGGATAAAATAAGGTCTCACCTATGCTGCGCCTTGGCTGGGACCAGCAGGTCCCATCTGCGCAGGGTAGGTGGAAGCTCTCTCACACACTCACTGGGCCTGGGCTAAGACTGGATCTGGGGGTTCTAGGAATGCGACAGAAATTCCTACTTGGCAGGCAGGGTGGGAGGGGTGCTGCGGAGTGGTGGTGGCAGTCCCAAGGGGGTGGAAGAGGGTCTTGCCCATGCTGCCCCAGGGCTGGGACTGGCAGGCCCCACTGGTGCAGAGTAGCAGGAAGCTCTCCTGCACACTCACTGGGTCTGGGCTAGGACTGGATCTTGGGGTTGCTGGAATGGGACAGAAATTCCTACTTGGTGGGCAGGGTGGAAGGGGTCCTGCAGAGTGGTGGGACCATCCCAAGGGGGTGGAAGAGGGTCTCACTCACTCTGCGCCTAGGCTCTTTAATTTGATCTTATTTTTCCTCTACATCCTATAGAGAGTACTTCTGTAGGTTGAAAGGATCAAAATTCCATACTTTTTGTTAGAAGCCCTCGGTGATGTTAGTTATGTTAAACTGCGTCAGGGCGCATAATATTCTGATGACATCGCTGATGAATTTGACCACTAGATTAAATGTTTACGGCTTGATGTGACTTTACGATTCAGCTTGTGCTAGGTCTCTGTTGCTGTGACAAGAGATCAGAGAAAACAAATTTAAAGGAAGAACGGTCTTTTTTGTTCATGTGTCTGGAGATTCCTTCAGTCCATGATTGGCAGGCTGCATGGCATTGCGCCTGAGAAGAGGAACAGCATTTTGGGTGGGAGAGGTATACTGGGGGAAATGAGTTTCCCCATGAAGCAGAGAGAAAGGGTCCAGGTCTGGCTCCCCTTGATCGGCACACCCCACTCCACTCTCTTCTTTCCCCCAATGACCACCTCTTTAAGGTTCCAAGAGCTGTCATAGCACAATCAGTCAGGATTAAAGCTTTAAAACACAAGCTTTTGAGGAACATGGAAGCTCCAAATTAGAGCACAAACTATTGATTTTCCCTTGTTCTTAGGAAAGAGACCTTACAGCACTACTTTAGCATTATATAAGTGTCTTGTTTCCATCAACTATGTGGGTACTTGATAGTGTCCACATCATTTGACCATTCTTGCTGGGGCCAGGGCTTCACAGCGGTGTGCCAAATGCCAACCTCACAGCTCCATCGTTCCTTGCCTCCAAGACCTGGCATTCTTCTGTGTCCAGAGCTCTTCTTCATCAATTGCATAATTGATTGTTCTGGAATACTGTTTTTACTAGAGAACATGTCCAAGGCTTTAAGTTTTTCATTTTGATTACTAATTTCAAATTAAATTGTAAAAAATTTGTGACATAAATTCTTGTCTCTTTTAGTTCAATGTGGCCTCATGCAGTTTTATTAATTCCTTGGGTTTCAACCTACTGTAAATATTTTTAATTGTTCAAATTTTCACAGCTTTGGATAGGGAGGATTAAATCTTTCAATACTCAAAATAGAAGGTCTACATTTCACAAGACTAGGATTTGCCCTTTGGTACAACATTATTTTGTGTCACATTAAGAGAGTAAGTCTTAACTAGTTTGTGCTGGAATTACCCTTGATTGCAAGATAAATCTGGCTTTCAGAGATCTTAAAATGTTACAAAAAAAGGTGGATCTTAGATTTATACCATCTCATTTTAAAACCCCATGAGTTTGTGTGTAAGAGTTTCAACTTGATTTCAGCAGCGACACCTGTGCTTTATTTCTTTGATTTTTAAAATTTGTACATCTTTGATATTATCATGAAAACATTGATCCTAACATCATTGCATGAGTTTCCCACAGCTGCTGTCCTGGGTTACTGTAATTTGATGATTTATCTCATGGTTCTCAGACCAGAAGTCTGAGGAAGCGTTCCCTGGGACACAGACATCAGCAGTGCTGCAGGGCTACTCAGGGTTCCAGAATGTATCCCCCGTCCTCTACTGCTGGAGGCTGCTGGCCTTCCGTGGCTCATGGTGATGCCTCTCCAGCCTGTCTGTTGGCCCCCTTGCTTCTGTCTGTGCACCCAGTCTCCACCTGCTTCTCTCTTACACAGGTACACGCCATTGAGCGTAGAGCCAGTTGGTGCTGGATGATAATCTCGCCATTCAAGATGGCTTAAGGTAGCATTCACACCCTCTAGGAAGGGAGGTTGACTATCTTTGGGGGCCCTCAGCCAGTTATGACTGTTGTTGACACAGTTGCTTTACATTTGAACCCACAAAATAAATAGCCTCAAATTCACAGCACAAGTACAAGGAGTCTCACTTTTAAAACATCTTGCAAAATGTAGTATTTTTCCTCAATATTTGTTTTTATATCACATTAAAAATCTTTTTTTTTCTGAAATCATAAGAATGTACCATATTTATTCTCAAAATATAAAAATGTTTTGTTTTTGGATCTATGGAGAACTTATTTTCATATACAAAATTTAGTTTTATTTATAAATAACACATTTCCTGCTACAATCCACTGAGTAGTCCATACTTTGTTTCTTCTGATGGCTGAAGATGTTCAACTTTTTTTCTTGTACTTATGGTCACTAGTTTCTTTTCTTTATAAATGATCCACCCTTAAGAATTTTGTTATTGGGCAGCGGGGAAAATAGCTCAGTGGTCTAACCGCCTGCCCAGCAAGTGCAAGGACCCTGATTTGATCCCCAGCACCACATGCCCTGCAGGCCCTGGTACCCCAGAAGTGCTGTGTTGGCCACTGAAACCAGGTGTGGTGGCACACACCTATAATCTCAGCACTGGAAGGCTGAGACAGGAGGATCGCTACAGGTCCAAGCTGCAGAGGGAGACCTTGTACCAAATAAAAATAAGTAATAACTTAAAAACAAAAAAAATTGTTATAGTGACAGAAAATGGATTAAGACTTTCTGCAGCATATAAATGCCTGTCCTTTTGCATTTTCTGCTGCTTTAGTTGCCTTTGTTCTTGTGTCGAATCTCACTCGGAAAAATACCAAACTCAAATATGCTGAGTTAATGTAAAGGAGAGGTCTCTCAGGTGATGAGGAGGGCGTGAGAGACGTCTTCCCCACAGCGACCACCTTCAAGCTAGAAGTTTAAGGACTGCACACCTGGGAGGGCCTGGTGAGGAGGAGTTTTGAGGCTCATGGCTCATGAGGTACAGCTTTGGGTGTCTTCATAGCCCTTAGTGTTTCACGCTAGGCTATTTGGCTCACCTGGTCCTGAACCTACTTTCTCAAAAGCACAAACAACTGAAGGCAACAACTGACTGGCCCTCGTGCCTCTGTATTTGTTGCCTTTGTATCATGTTCCAACAAACTCAAGTCTTCCTGGAAAATGTGATAGAATTTAACCAGACTTCTCTTGATGATACAACTTAGGAAAGGAAATAAGACCACTGAAAGGGTAGGATAATTTATGTTATGGGAACTCCAGTTATTACTAAGCCATTCTTGAAATTACACTTACTGCCTTTAAATATTAATTTTATTTCCTGAAAGAATGAGTGAAAGAATTCAAGCCATTCTAAAGCACATGAAGGAGAAACTAAGTTCTCAAGAAAAGAAAATTGCTGGAAGGTGAAATATGCAATTTGGCAGCATGCATGCATTACGTTGCTCCGAATGCTTCAGACTGTTTAACATCAAACTGTGGGATGTGTTTTGACTGAGTATAGTAGTTTTGAAGACATGACAAGGGATTAATGTAGTGCTTAGTGGGATAGTTTCTAAGAAGCGAATTAGATTTCTTAGCTATGGAAGTGGCTTAAGCTGTATATGTGTTAACTATTTCACTTCATTAGTGTAGCATTTAGTACATTAAAGCAATGATGAAGGGGCCAGCGAGATAGCTCAATGAACTAAGCACCTGCCTAGGCAAAGGCAGGGATGGGGGTTCAATCCCTGGGTGCACTGAGCTGGCCACTGAGACTTGGCCTGGTGGCACACACCTGCAATCCCAGTGCGGGGAAGGCTGACAGCAGGAGGGTCACTTTGAGTCTGAGTTGCATAGTGAAACCCTGTATCAAGTACATAAAAAAGCAGTGATGGAATTAGACTTATTCTAGTGTGCATATTTAATTAAAATTCTGTAGAAAGTTTATTGGATGGGAATGTTTCAGGGATTGCTTATCAAATCATAATATGTACATAATAGAAAAAAATTCTGTGATCTCATCTCTCTAGAAAATTATCTAGTGATCATCTAAGGTGTACACTGGACCTAAACTGGAGTCTTGGTACCTTGTGCTAATGGCCACAATGATGGTCGGAAGAAGGGGCATTTAACTAGGTTTGAATTCTGTTCTGTTTTGATTGAAATTTCCCAAATTAAAAATGGAAAGTGCCATGTTCTGGGAGGTTCCTTAGTCCTGCGAAAAATGGAACAGCTGCTTGTCGTGCACTGAGTCCAGGCTGGCCAATCACTGTACAGTAGATACTGTGAAAGAGAAAGAATCTGTTCAAAGGGAAGGAAAAGCCAGGGTGAGGAAAAGGACAAAAGCAAGAAGGGAAAAAGACGTATTTATGTATATATGCAGGATAGCTTGGATCACTGTACCGTTGACTTTTGCTGATCTATTGAAAGAAGCAGTTAATGCTTAAATTTTTTCTTCATTTTAATTTCTTTTTAAAATTTATTTATTTATGTGTGTGTGTGTGTGTGTG
>NW_004524584.1:27411841-27418229 GCF_000260255.1 Octodon degus | reverse complement strand
AAATAAAATAAAATAAAATAATAAATAAATAAAGGCAGATTTGGACTGGAAAGAGAATTTGTCACTTTCAGGCACACAAGTACAGATGACAAACTCAGAGCAGCCCAGGACTAGAATCTGCTTTCTACCCCAGAACTTAGCTGGTTCGAGGTAATGAAGTCCATTTGCAGAGCACATGAAACAGAGTCCTCTAGATTTTTGTGTCTCCATGTCTGATTCTCCTCGCCTTCAGCAAGGATTGTGTGTTTAGCTCAAGTCCACAGCTTCCTTGCCGTGTAGCCCAATCCATTCCAACTGAGTTTCTGACAACTGCAAGTGAGGAATCCTACTCAAGTGTGCGTGCCCCAGATGCACTCAGTGATTACTATTCTTTACTCTTTTGTAGCTATAATTTCTCTCAGTTTCATAAAATTTATAAAATAAAAGATAGAAAGTTTTTACAGTCATCAGGGTTCAAGTTGGGAGGGAACCTAAAGCTTAGAAGAGTCGAAGACTGATCTTGTAGACAGGACAGAATTTCTTCCCACAAAATGCCTAGAAGAGTTTGGTGCAATCCACTTTTCCTTGGTCATCAAGCCCCATTTCATGGCAATTTAGAGGACATCTGGTCACAGATGGCCCATGAATCCGGGTCCTTGTGTGGAGCTTGACACAAAGAAGCTCCTAGCTCCTGTCAACTGACTTCCTGTTGAATGGACACATGTTTAACTGACCTTACCTTAAGTATAAAGGCCTCTGAATATTAACTTTACACTTAGGTTTTGGAAAATAATCTTACAAATTACAGAATCGAACTAGTAATGATCAGAAGAACATGCAATGGCTGTGCATCATCCTATTATGTTGGATTTGGTGCAGGAATGGGGTCCTTGATGTGACTGTACCTGACCATGTAGTTGGAGAGTCTTTGGAAATTTTGAGGCAGTCTAATATTTATATGGTGATTTTTAGCCAAAGTTATGCTTAAAATTAAGAGCAAAGAGGAAGAATGATTTAAAGAATGATTCAGAGGAAGAGTGATCATACAATTGTTGGATGTTTCATTTCTCACATTCACTCTTTTAAAAGTTTAGTGAATTTACTTTAATAGGATCATGTAGGGTATTTGATAGCCACGTCTGTTATGGCTCGTGTCTAGATGTCCCCTAACGCAGTCATAGGTGGGGCTGTTTCAGAGGTCACTGAATTGAAAGAGTGTGATTGATTCATGGTGCAGTGCTAGGGTTAAGGGTGCCAGGACTAAGTGTGGGTGATTACTAAATCAGTCCACTGAGTGGTTGGCACCACCCTGATTCTGGGCAGCCCAAATACATAAGGGATAGAAAGAACCTCTTCTTCCCTCTTCATTGCTGGTTTTTGCTGTCTTCTTCTTGCCATGAACTGGCTCTCTTCTGCATTGTCTTTGTGAAGCCACCTTGCCTTGAAGCCAATGATGATGGCCTGAAATCGCTACAAACTGAGTTAAATAAAGCTTTCCTCCCTTACCTTTAGGCATTGGGTGGTTTGTCTCAGAAATTAGAAAAGTTACTAAGTCAGGATTTGGTGCAGGAATGGGGTCCTTGATGTGGCTGTCCCTAACCATGTGGTTGGAGAGTCTTTGGAAATTTTGAGGCAGTCTAATATTGATATGGTGATTTTTAGCCAGACTTATGTTTAGAATCAAGAGCAAAGAGGAAGAATGATTCAAATAATTGTTTGTTTGGCCAGAAAGGAAGCTCTGGTAAAGTTGTGGCCTGAAAAGATGGAACATTGGTTACTGAAAAGACTGACCAAGAAAAGCCAGGTATTTCAGAAGAAGACAATGGAAAACATGGTCTGGAGATACCATAAGAACCAACAGGATGCCAAGTTTGCAGCTTCAGAATTGCAAAGGTGAAACACTTTGCTTTGGGAAGAGCCCATGATAGACAGCCCTATCATGTTCCAGAATGTTGGTGGCCTAGGGAATTTGTTCTTCGAATTTGGTTCAGAGTATTCAGTGATCCAGGCACTTGATCCCCACATCCAGGAAAGAGGATAGCTGGGAAGCCAGACTACTGCTCCAGCTGGCTGCAGACCTCGGCATCATCCACATGGGCTGGTTTAGGTGTATTCAGAATGCAAGAACTGTGGGGTCAGAAAGGAGTCCTCCAGATTTCAGAAAAAGGCTGGGAGCCCAGGCAGTCTGCCCCTGAGAGGACAGTGTGCGAGGTTGGAAGTATGAAGCTGAAAGTGCATTGGAGGCCCCAGAAGTTTGGAGAAGCCATGAATGGTGGATTAACTGAGGAAAAGTGTAGTAGGGGGAAGAGGCAGGCCAAGAGGAAACCCATGGCAGTTACAACTGCAGGAAGCACCATAGGGCAGAGCAACCCAAGCCATTTGGACTTACCAACTTGCCACACATTGCTTCAGATTATAGAACTACAGAAATTAGTGTTTTCCCTGCTGGACTTTGATCTTGCTTTGGTCCAGTCCCTTTGTGTCCCCATATTCATACCTTTTGGAATGGTAATGTCTATCTTGTGCTATTGAATGTTGGCAGTGTTTCACTTCTTTTCATTTGTACAGGGCTCAGAGCTAAGAGTTTGCTTTAAATCTCAGAGGAGACTTTGGACTTGGATTTTTCAGTAATGCTGAAACTGTTAGGTCTTGGACAATTCTTAGAGATGGACCAAATGTGTTTTGCATAAAAGAATGTGCATGGATGAGTCTAGAGAGGCCAGGGGTGGAGATGTCCCTACAAAACCCCATGTAGTCACAGGTGCGGCTTTTTCAGGGGTGGCTGAGGCTACAGTTTCATGGTGGCTGATTCATGGTGCGATGCTAGCATGAAGGGTGCTAGGATTAAGGGCAGGGATCACCAAGTAAGTCCGCTGATTGATGGCCTGAAGGCAATGGAAGGGACAGAAAGAGCCTTGCTTGTTCCCTCGCTTGCTTGTGCTGTCTGCTACCTGCCATGAATTGGTTCTCTTCTGTGTTGTCCCTCTTCAAGGCCATATTGCCTTGGAGCCAGCCAACTGTTAACTGAAGTATGCAGACCATGAGCCACATAAACTTTCCCCCCTTTGACTTTGTGGGTTGGATATTTTGTCTTAGTAATGAGAGAAAAGTAACTAAGTCAGTGTCCAAAGTTTCTTTGGAAAAGTAACATTTTCTGTTGTAAGTGTACTGCTGTTTTGAAAAAAAATTTTTTTTTTCAGAACTGGGGATTGAACTCAGGCCCTTGTGCTTGCCAGGGAAGCACTTATTCCACTGAGCCATCTCCCTGTCCCCTCCCCGCCAATTGTTTAACCTGGGAAAATTTAGCAATAGCCTCTCCTGTATATAGAACTTAGGGGAGTTTGGAGTTCATCTCACCCTGAGGCTACAAGATGGGTGATGTATTATTAGGAGCCTTGTACTTGTAGGTAACAGGAATTGCCCCTCTCAGTGACCTATGCAAAGGTATAGGATTCTGTCTGCATAGTGGAAAGGGCATGCCAGGCTGCAGGGCTCCAATGCTGTTACTGTACTCTGGCTTCTTCCTCAGTTCTCAGCTCTACTTCCTCATAAATGCTCCTGCTCGGCCCCACAGTGGCAAGCGGTCTGATGCTGCTCCGGCTGCTAGGGCTGGAATCCGTCAGCCATCCATGTTCAGGTGGGGATGGAAGGGAAAGAGCCTGTGTCTCCTCAAGAGCAGTCCCAGCCAAACCTCCCTCCTCCTCCTGCCTCTAGCGTGTCTGTATGAGTATCTTCTCTACAACCAGTCTCTGCAGCTTGGACATTGCAGTATGCTGGGAACGCTAGGCACGAGTCACTGTGTCCATCCTAGAGCCAAGGTGAGAGAGAATCCCAGGAAGTGTGAGCTCAGATTTCCTGAAAGGAGGAAAGAGGAAGTGTGCCGACAGGGAGATTAAAAAGTGTTTCCTGCGAAGGACACCTAGCCAAATACAAGTTGGGTGATGAGACTTTTGCTACTTTATTTATGTATTTTTGTTACTGCCATTGAATCCAGGGCCTCCCACATGCGAGGTAAGCATTCTACCACTGAGCTACATCCCTGGCCCCTTTGGCCACTTTAGTGCAAGCCATGTGTTATGTGCTGAATGTTTATGTCTCCTTCACTGCCTCCCACCACTTCATATGTTGAGGCCATAACACTCAATGTGATGGTGACCTTCAGGAAGTAGTTTAGGTTTAGATGAAGCCTTGAGATCTCTCTCTCTCTCTCTCTCTCTCTCTCTCTCTCTCTCTCTCTCTCTCTCTTCCCCTCCTCTCCTCTCTTCCCTCTCCACTCCCCTCCTGTCTCCTTCCCTGTCTTTGCCTCTGTCTCTGTCTCTTTCTCCTTTTTCCTCTCCCCTCCCCTCCTGTTCCCTCCCCTGTCCTCTCTTTCCTCTCTCCCCTCCCCTCTTTTGCCCTCCCCTCTCTCTGTCTCTCTCCCCTCTCCCCTTTCTCTCCCCTCTCTAATCCCCTCTCCCTCCCCTCCTCTCTTCTCCTCTCCTCCCCTCTCCACTCTCCCCCTGCCCCCACCATGTGAGGACACAGCTGGAAAGTGGCCATCTGCTGACCAGGTTACATGGAGAACCAAATCCACCAGCACCTTCATCTTGGATGACCAGCATCCAGAACCATGAGGAATGTGTGTCTTCTGTTCATACCACCTGGCAAAAGTGTTCTGCTACAACAGCCTGAGCCTGAGTGGTGCATCAGGGCAGCATAACAAACCTTGTGTGAATGACCTGCTTGCCCCTCTGTGAATGCTGTCCCCACACTCGGCGAATCTTTGACTTTTCAGATTTTCGCTAAGTGATGCTACATCTCTGCTGGAATCCCCTTGCCTTCTTGAGCCCTTCCCTCATACGTATGGCAAAGAGAAACATGGGAGTGTTGGCCAAATGCTGGGCTTCCCCTGCACAGAGGCAGATTCCAGAAGCAGCAGTTGAGTACTTTACTTAAGCACCCACAAGACCCTGAACACAAGAAAAGTCAGGTCCTGCCAGCTCTGTCTGCAGAGCCTTCCCTCCTCCTTGCAGCCTGGCATGTACCCACCAGCCTCAGGAACCAGCCTCACATCCTTGTCTGGATTCAGCCTTCCTTGTCTCTCAGGAAGAGGGAACACTATCTCCCTGTAGCGCCACAGCATTGTGCTTGTATTTGTGTACAGACATTTTTCATCTAGTATTCTGTTGATGAGAGCCAGTTTCCTTTCCCACATTTAGAGGGATTGTAGATGTGAACTATACCTTCTAATCCCTGAACTTTGGGATGGTGGAGAAGTGGAGCAATTCAGAGACCGGAGAGTGGTGAGAGTTGGGGCCATCTCCAGAGAGGTAGGTTGTGCATGGCCAGGGATTCTTGGACCAGGAAACACCAACCTTTCCATTCTACATAATACATATGTTTCTCCTCAATCTGTATTAGTCAGCTGTATCCCTATGGGACACAATAACTAACACACAAGCTCAAGGCTTTTGTGGGTAAGTGGATGTGACTAGAGATCATACTCATCATAAAATAAATAAGACTTACATGTATAAACATCATATTATCCCCAGTGTAAGAAACTGAAAGAGTAAATAAGATCCAAAATACACAGTAAATATTATAAAAGGGAAAGAAACTGCTGCAAAGGAAAGAACAACTGGGATGGGGACGAAAAAAAAAATATATACACAATGTAGCTAAGCTAATTATACTACCAATTTCTATTAGCTCATTGAAGGGAACAGTTTGTGTTTATATCATTTTTTTAAATTAGATGAGCTCATTTATTTGACACATTAAATTATGCAAAGAAAAATATTTGCAACTGCATAAAAAGAATCCCCTTTTCATACTACTCAAACACTCAGCAGAGGTAAAAGCAATGAGCTGTAGAGTGGACCCCAGGACTTCACGCAAAAGCACCGTACAGGAAAATTTCAGGCTTCTAATTGCGCTGAGTCCAACACTGCGCGGACTTCTTTCTATTCCTCAGCTTCTTCCCAGAGTTCTTCAGTTTCTGATATCTGCTGAAGGTCAGCACATGCTGCCTCTGCCTTGCGTGGGCAATCTGGGATCATCATCCGGGACTCTAGCAGGATCTCTGCCTGCTTTTTAGTGCCATAATGTTCACCATCTTCAGCTTTCATTTTTTTAATCTTTTCTTCTTTTTGCTTTGCTTCTTTTTCATACACACTTTTTCTTTGACTAATTGCTTCACCCCACACTGGTCTAGATCTTGATCTGCCTCACACGGGGAGTGGCTGTAGTCCTGGATTCACAAGCAAGGGGGACCTGGGCTTATATCATCTGGCCAACTTTGCATGCCTACATCTTGTGATCTGAGCAACTACTTAGCAGATACTACTATGCACTATAATAACTATTGTTAATTTCCTATTATCTTCTTTTGAAATTCTGTATCATTTTTGTCTCTTAAAAAAAAAAA
>NW_004524584.1:27401478-27411706 GCF_000260255.1 Octodon degus | reverse complement strand
ACACACACACACACACACACACACACACACCGCAAAACCCAAAAAACAATACCTGATACCAATATTTTGATGGGAGAGAGGTTCAGTTTGGTCATGTTCTAGGGGGACTCAGGCCTGGTCAGATGGCCCCGAGGCAGAAGCGTCATGGTGGAAGGGAGCAGCGGAGCAACGCTGCCCAGTGTCTGGCATCCAGAAAGCAGAGTAGGAGAAGAAGGGGCGAGAGCCACACATGGACCCAACGCTGTACCTCCATAGTGCACCCCAACATACCCAGAAATGTGGTCTCCCACCCCCCTGAGGAGTGCTACAGTCAGTCAGATTAACCCTCCTGGCTAATCACGGGGCTTTTCATTGCCATTTCTACTGCTGGATACATTGACAAAGTGTATCATGCATAGAGTGGTGGCATGTGTAATTAAACATACAATTGCTGTACTATACCTCTATGCATATATTGATAATTTAGTTTTCAAATGTTTTGAACAATGGAGCATGAGATCAAAATAGTAGAAGATCTGGGTTTATTATTTTTATTTTTCTGTACTTTTTTAAAGGAACGGGTCTACAGGGTGTTCAGGGTCTCAGTACTAGATCAGACTCATAGTGATTCTCCCGTTACAGCCTCCCAAGAGCTGCGATTACAGGCATGCGCCACCACGCCCAGACTCAATCGCTGTCTCAACGTGCCCGGGGGGTGAGAACAGCATGGCAGCCCCCTGGGGATTGAACCCTTTACCCCTGAACCTGCTTGCAGGCACTTTAATCCACTGAGCTATTTGGCTGACCCTAAGATCTGGGTTTCGATGATGTTTTTCTTCTTATTTGTGACAACAATCAGCGCAGAACCATCATCACAGTGCGATCCTATGATGTGATTTTTCAGATTCTGCATCAGCTGGGAGAAAAGCTCGAGCAAATGTTTTATGCAGGACTCTGTGCCAATTTCTGACACTTGGAGTCTGCTCCTGTGGGTCACGAGGACAACAAGAGGGTGGGTCTGTTCCTTTGGAATCCTGAGCTGCATCTCTGGACGCAGACCCAGGTCACCCTGGGGGTCCTAGGGTCTGAGGACCAAGGGCTTGGATTCATTTAGTGAAGAATGAGCATCCTTGGAAAAGGAAGAGGAAAGAGAGGAAATGTGTGAGGGGTGACTTCTCCGAAGCCAGCCTGCCTGGGAGCAGGAGGCCTGGGCCAGACCACACGCAGCTTTGAAAGTCAGGTAGAGGATGTTTCGACAAGGTGGATGGCCATAATTCATCAGCGCTATTAAGTCCTATCAGCCTCACCTCAGTCAGTCACCTGAAAAGTATTAGCGCAGATTCTCCCGGGACTGAGCCTGGTTTACATTCACTTGGGTGCTGAGCGCACAGTTTTGGGGGGTGGTGCATCCACCTTGCGTCTCCATACCTCTCTCTGGGATAAAGGTCAGGAACAAAGGTGCTAGTGCTCGGACCCTCTGGGGTAGGGATTCCACAGGGAGGGCTCTGTCTTCTTCTACCAGGCAGCCCAAGTCCTGGGACTGGCCTGGGAAGGGCGCTTGGTTTCTCTGTATTCTGCACCTGGACGTTTCCTCCCACAACCTGGGGCAGCTGGCAACTGACCTGAGACCACAGCCAGAATGAATGCCAGGGTGTGTCCCTATTCACTCGTCTTCTTTACTGGACAAAGATGGAAGAAAAACAAGTTTCTTCACCTGCTCCCCACAGCAGCTCAGCAACTGCTCTGATGCTAAATCATCCTGCATTTGGCCACCCTTGCATTTCATGGGAATTACCTGGGGGTTGCAACTTTTCCTGGTATGCCATAGTATAAAAATAGCTTTCTATTTTGGATTTGGCCACAGCAGTGCCTTTTAAGCAGAATTAAAGTCATTTTGCAGTCGTAATTCTTGCCCAGCAAACCACGTGTGATCTGGAGGCTTTCTGAAATGCATGCCTGGAAGATGCGAATTGGATGCTATCTACTCCCTGCCTTGCTGGGCTGCGCGAGGGGTCTGAGCGGGGTCTTAATGCCCTAGCTTTCAGTAACTGGTTTTTGTGTTGGGAGTTTATTAAATTGCAAATGGGAAGCTTTTGGTTAAAAGGCCGGCAGTGATACAATTAATATATTCACTTTTAATTGTGGGGCCCCAGGTACCAGCTCAGAGCTGTGTGTGTGAGTGTCACCTGGGTCCTAGCACACACTCTCGGGTCAACCTGAGACAACGCTGCCTTACTCAGTGCATGCCCTTGGTTGCCTTTGCCAACTTCTGGGTCCAAGGGCAGCATGAGTTTTGCTCTTTTTGTGTTCCTAAGGATTCCCACCGTCCCCAGGGTGGAGAGTTTCTTGCCAGATGACCTTCTGATTAACCAGGGGAGGTATAAAGTGTAAGGTATATTGATTGGCTCTGACTTTCGGGAAATAAGACAAAGGTGCTTTCTGCTGATGGCTAGAACTAATTACACCACGGGACCGCTGGGCTTTCAGAGTCCTAAAGCAATGTCCTAAGGTCTCCTAGGAAATAAGCAGAATCTAGGCACAAGGGAGGCTAAAGCAAGGAGAGAGGCTCCGCTTCATGCCTTATACTTATTTGACTTCCGCCAGGGGGAATTCTGTTGAAAAGACTGCCTTGCTCTTATGGTTGTGCTTCTTTAGTTAACACAGGCGTCTCTGGGGTGATTGTGTCCTCCAAGCCCACCATGCGGCTGGGCTTAGCGTTTCCAGCCTGCCCCAAGCTTATCAGACCTGATCTCGCGTTAATAAAAAGGCAATTTGGCTTCAGATTCTGTGAGGCGATGGCAAAGATAATTCACATCCCAGGCTGCAGAGCGGAACGGGAGCGAATTCCTGTCGCATGAGTCGCGTCCACATTCTGGGCCGCCCATCCCAGCACACCCTCCGGAGTTCTCCAAGTCCTGGGTCCGTGTTGGCCAGCAGCCTGCGTGTTCTGTCAGCACAGCTGGAGCTGGGGCTGAAGGCTGCCAGCTGCTCACACCCCTCCGCGCCTCCTCGCGCTGGTTCTTCTTCTCTTCCACTGATGCTTCTAGCATTTGATGTGCTCTCCCTTGCTTGCAGCCAGATGTTGAGCATGCCCTGGGTACCCGCTTAATTCACAGACACCAACACACCCCTTTAGCCTTGCTGCAGTGGGGCTCAGATCCTGCCTCTGGGGCCACTGTTAGCTTGTCCTGGAGACTAAATGTCATACACACCACAGTCTGAACAACAGCACCCTTGTTTTGCTTTCTAGGCTCCTATTGTTTGCTGTGATCACCCACTGCTTACCCTGGGCCTCCCAAATGTCACACACTGCTTTGGCCCTGGGGTCCATCTTGGTTCTTAGGGTTCTTTCTGTCTTGGGGGTCTGACTGTGGCTTGATTGCCTCTCTCCCTGACTCATACTGCTCCCCCCTTTAAATATCCTGATACTGTCCCTGCAGATCCCACGCAGAGGCAGAACAACTCCCCTCTCTATGCCCACACCCTAATCTCTGGAACCTGTAACTGTGCTAGGTTACATGGAAGAGGAGAATGAAGGTTGCAGATGGAATTAAAGTTGCGGATCAGCAAATGGGGAGATGAACCAGGTTATCTGTGTGGGCTCTGTGTTGTTATGAGGATCCCAACACCACAGGGAAAACATTGTCACAAGTGGGACAGGGAGGCAGAAGGGCAGTCAGGGTGGTGTCCATGGGAGGGAAATGCCTGGCTGCCGTCTGCTCAATTTCTCAGGGACAATCAGCAATAATGGACAGCGCAGCAGGCACAGTGACGTGGACTCGGCTATGGGGAGAAGGCTCTGTATTCTGCTGATGGCATCTGAATTGCAAGATAATTACTTTAATTAGGTAGGGCAAACTCCACACTGATCTAATTTCCCTTACAAACTTCTGTCTGCGCTAATGCTCCTAATTATCGCAATTATAAGGTTGTTTGTGGGTAAAAAGTGGAAACAAAACCGTAGGACATTGGGTTAGAATGACATACAGTTGAAGGCTGGGAGGCGGGGACACAGTTTTGTGTCATCATCAGAGGCACGTCATTGGCTGCACGGGCCGCTGATCTGACTGTGACGCTATTTCTTGGGCGTGTGAAGGCGGCCGGCTGGCACTGGGGGCCACGCGTCACTCTTTGGTTCTCCAGTCCCAGGTGCACTGGCAGGGTCTCAGGCGGTCTTGCACATTTCGGCTCCCTGAGCATTACGTCCCAGTCATCTCCTAGGTCCTGTTACTGTATTTTCTCTTTCTCAATTTGGTAAGAGCCGTAAATTCTGTTAATTCTGGAAGGTGGCTCTAAACGTCACAGGCCTTGTGAAAGCCCGCTTTGCTGGCTTGAGAGCTGATTTTGATTCAGTGGGAACTTAATTGAGAGCACCAATTGTTTTAATTGGTTGGGCTGGGTTTTACTGTAGGAAGAAATAACAGTCATGTCTGTTAACAGCAGCTTAGCATGAGAGTCCTATTCTCACTCGTCTATCCGTGGAACAGGGTGCGAAGCTGGGAGCGGTTTGTGAACCAGCTCCATGAACTCCACCATCTTTTATTATTAGTTTGAACTGCCCAGGCTGGTATTGGACTTGTGGGCTCAGAGGGTCTTCCCACCTCAGCGCCTCAAGTGGCTGCCACTATAGGCTCAAGCCGTCATACCCCGTTTCTACCATCCTTTGCGTGAATGGTCCAGAGCATGAGGACTTCCAGGTGGCTGCAGCAGGGGAAGAGTGGCTGGGGCTAGTTGTCATCTCAGCTCCATTTCCCGACCAGAACCTAGTTTTGTGAGTGTCTGGCATCCAAATGCAAGGGGCTGAGATGTGCAGTTTTCCATGGCGCAGGCTGAGAGACGAGTGAGATGCTGGCAATGCCTGGGCCCGCGTGGCAGGGTGTGACGCAGACAGCGTCGTGATCTGAATGTTTCCTCACCACGTACCGTTGAGGGAATGGCCCCCCTTAAAACTGCCTCCCACAAGGTGAGCAGTTGGCCAGAAAATCTTTTCCTAGGAATTAATGCATTCTGGATATGTAAATAAATGTTTGATAAACAATTTGGAGTACTAAATAAGTCAATTCCTTCTCCGTTGGATGCCTCCTTCCGATCCTGTACTCTTCCCTACCAGTAGCCATTTTTGCCTCTGGATATTTCTGACTGGGCCAAGGTGAGAAAGCCTCATTGGTGGATCAGTGTCCAATCAGATTCTGTTTCTTGCAATTGTAAGTGAATGGCACCAGGGATTTCACTGGACAATGGCTTCTGGACCACGGTAGGCAGTCTCCAGGTGGTGTGGCGTGGCCATCTTTGTAGCTCCTTTTGGTGGCGGCCTGCAAGACTTGGACTTCTCAGACTTGCAGTTTCAAAACAAGGAATGAGATGCACAGTCTTATGTTCCGTGTTACTCTTTCATGGTGGTTCTTTGCGGAGGGTATCTGTCAGGTGGTCCTAAGCTTTTACAAACTGTGCTTCTAAAAAATGTGTGTTTGTGATAACATAACAGTAAATGCATTTGTCATGAGGAATTGCTACATACACTTTCTTGGTCCTTTCTACCTCCTCTCCCCTGTTTCAGGGTTCTGCAGTCCTGAGTCCCCTTGCACCTCTGTGAAGTCTGCCTACCTGTCTGATATCTTCAGCCATTAGAGAAACACAAGTCAAAACAGAGCTTTCATCTAGCCTACAATTTGCTCTTTAATTTGTCTAGACTTTGGGTTTCTCATGTTAGAGAAACCACACAATGTTAACCTTCTGTGTCT
Organism: Octodon degus; assembly: GCF_000260255.1. Taxonomy (NCBI): domain Eukaryota; kingdom Metazoa; phylum Chordata; class Mammalia; order Rodentia; family Octodontidae; genus Octodon; species Octodon degus. Next base: position 27,405,986 of record NW_004524584.1, on the reverse strand, counting down.
GATTTATTTCCCTTAATATTCTGGTCTTCAAACCCATCCATTTAGATGACCTAAATTTATCATTCTTTATCGCAGCCTAGTCCTCGATTGTGCGTGTGTACCACGTCTGTTTTCTCTACCCGCTCATCTGTTGGTGGGCGTGCAGGCTGCTCCCCAGATTAGGCTGGTACAAGTTGTGTTGCAATCAGCGTGGGTACACATGCATGGCTGTAATATGATGTTTTCAACTCTTTGGGGGAAATGCCAGGAAGAGGCGTAGCTGAGTCAAACGGAGTCCCTAAGTTTACTTTTCTAAGAAATCTTCCTACTTACCTATATAGTAGTTGAACTAGTTTACATTCCTACCTACAGTGTAGCAGGGCTCCTTTTCCTCTGCAGCCTTGCTAGAATTTGTGGTTCTTTTTTCCTTTTTCTTTTGAAGTTCTTAATAATAACTATTCTTTTCTGGAGTAAGTGTTGTTTTGATTTGTGTTTCTTTAGTGGTTGAAGATATCAAATAGTTTTATTTTTGTACCCATCAGCCATTTGTATTTCTTCTGAGAAATATCTATTCAGTTCAATTGTTTGGTTAAAAATTTGATCTTTTTTTTGGTCCTGCCTATTCAGGTACAGGGATGTCTTTTCATTTTCTGATGTCCTCTTCCACCTCTTTTTCCAGAGTGCTATAGCTTCCACTGTAGAGATCTTTCTCTTCTTTGGTTAGGTTCATTACCTGGCATTTAATTCTTTTGAAGCTACTGTGAATGGGGCTGGTTTTCTGACTTCCTTCTCAGTGGGTATGTTGTTGGGGTGTTTAATATTTTTTGAGTTTTTAAGTTACAGTCTAGATATTTTCTGATTCTCCTGATTGCTTCTTCACTCTTGGTGGTTTCCTTTGCTGTGAAGTTTTTAGTTTGATAATGATTCTTTTTGTTGGTTCTTGATATTATTTTATGTGCAGTTGTGGTTTTGTTCACAAAGTCTTGCTTATGCCTGTGTCTTCAAGAGTTTTGCCTATTTTCACCTCTGACAGAGCCAATGTTTGCTTTCATATCTAGGTCTTTGGTCCATTATGGTTTGGTTTCAGTGCAGAGTGATGGATAGGAGGCTAGATTCCTTCTTCTGCATGTTAACAACCAGCATCATTCAAAAAAAATGTACTTGGTTGTTACAGGGTCTCACTAAGCAGCTTGGACTCATGGTGAGTCTCCTGCTTTCAGCCTGCCCAGTGCTGGGATTACAGGCATCTGCGATTGCACCCGGACTCGGTGGATGGCTCAGCATGCCCAGGGGCAGTCCTGGTGCAGCATGTGGTGCTGGGGATCAACCTGTGGTCCCTGCACTTGCCTAAGCACTTAGTTCACTTAGCTATCTTGCTGCCCCCCACCCAGCACTATTGTTAAAGAGGCGCTCTCTTCACCATCACACCCCCCTCACCTTGGGTTGAAGATCAGACAGCTGAATGTGCCTGCAGTTGTTTCCACATCCTCTGTTCTCCATTGATCAGCATGTCTATTTTTACGTTAGTATCATGCTGTTTTTATCACTGTAGCTTTGTAATAAAGCTTAAAATCGAGGATTATGATGCCTCCTGCTTTGCTCTGATTGCTCCAAATTACTTTTGGTATTCTGGTGTGGTTCTGAATAAAAATTAGAATTACTTTTCTAGGTTTGTGAAGAATGATGTTGGTATTTTGATTGAGCTTGCATTAAATCTCTATATTATTGGTAATATGGCCATTTTTGACAATATTGGTCTTTCCTATTCAGGTACAGGGATGTCTTTTCATTTTCTGATGTCCTCTTCCATCTCTTTTTCCAGAGTGCTATAGCTTCCACTGTAGAGATCTTTCTCTTCTTTGGTTAGGTTCATTACCTGGCATTTAATTCTTTTGAAGCTACTGTGAATGGGGCTGGTTTTCTGACTTCCTTCTCAGTGGGCATGTTGTTGGTGTACAAGAGTGCTATTGGTTTTTGTGTATTGATTTTGTACTTTACTATCCTGCTTAATTTGTTTCTCAGTCCTAGGAGTTTTGAGGTTTTAGGTTTTCTACATAGGTAGGTTTGTGTCATTTACAAATAATGATACTTCAGTTTGTTCATTTTCTCAAGCTGCCGATTTTCAACACCTTAATTCAAAAAGCTGGAATACTCCTAGTAGGCCAAATCCCCTTTTCACTTGGATCCTGGATACATGTTTGGGCAGGGAGTCTGGTGGACTGACCACCACAATACTTTCCATAGTCCATGGTTTATAGCTTCTGCACCAAGCATGCCCTAATGGTCCGTGGAATTGTGTCCCCTCCCCTGGGAACTGAGGTGGGCAGAATATGGGACATGGGTGCGGATCTAGGTATAGCTCTGTGAGAGGTTGCTCCAGACCAAGATAATAGAGCAAACAGACCCAAGGCAGAGGCTGGCAGCTGGCGTGGGCCATTCTGCCTTGATTGGTGGTCACCAAGAAGTGACACACCAAGGTGCATTCCAATCATCTGCACCTAAGTGCATTTTATTTAAAAAGTTTAGTGGACTTGGGCATTTTCCTGATCTGTATCAGTGCTGCCAAGAAGCAGAACCAAAGGTCAAATGGAGCTGGGCATGAAGCAGCCAAGGCATGGTGAAGGGAAGAAAGATGCCCTGCAGAGAGCAGCAGGAGCATGGAGGAGTACATAGGACCGGAGAAGGAGGGCCAGCAAGCTCACACAGCCCTTGGTCATCTAGCTCCTAGTCGTCCTGCTGGATGCTAAACATCCTGCTGAGTCTTTTCTTTATGCATACCTTGATTGAGCTAGTTTGTGTGCCTAGTCTTCTACTAGAAAAAGCCAGAGTGGGTTGCACTTTCCTGCTTGCACCCAGACTGCACCTGTACGATGTACTCTTGCAATAAATGTTTCTTGATCTCTCACCTTATGAGGCTCTCTGCTGGGCTCTGGGCATAATAAACTGGTAAGCAAATGCAAGCACGGCCATGGGGACTTCACTCAGTGGGGTGGGAAGTGCGCAGCAGCCCAGAGTCTGTGATTGTTGTAGGCAGCTAAATAAGTTAGAAATAATATAGGCAGTTAGACAGGGCCAGGCCTTCAAGGAGATAGACGGAAGACCAGATACATTGCAACCATGAGAGAGATGGATGCTCCTGCTGTGGGCCAGACCTGAAGACCAAGGATCAAACAAATGCTTATTTCTCTAAAGATAGCATCCAGGATTGATCATCACCTTGAGGAAGCCAGGGAGAGTCACTAATCCAACTGCTACCAGCTGGCTACTGGATAAACTCCTGTTCTATAGTCATGCCTGCTTGCTAGGTGACTCATTTCCCCATTTAATACCGGATTTAATCAGTTTTACCTGAGCAATGGTGCTTGTAATCTCATTGGTCAACCACAGTTTTGTCCCCCCTCATGCCCACCTAAGTGAGTTCCCACCTCATGCCTACCTTCGATCTGCCTCTGCATGATTTTACTTGATAAAAATCCCTGGAATAAACAGCATCCTGGGGACAACCCGCTTGGGGTCCCCTTTGGTCCCCCTCTCTCAGACAGAAGCTTTCTTAACCTCATTTGTTCCTGAAATTCATTCCTTGGTTTTAGAGAACATTAAACCATCCTGGGTCCCTTTCAGGCTGGGCGTTTCATTCCTCTGTTTCCTGATGACCCAGTGTGAAGAGGATGAGGATGCTGTCTTGGCAGCTTTCCCAGGGATGGATCCTGGGGGAAGAGCAGGAGACTGTCACCTGGAGCCGGACTGAAGGTAGGCCAGGGAGGGCTGCAGGGGGAAGGACAGGGGCTGCGATAAGGGCCAGTGAGCTCTGGCTATTTTGGGAATTCATGGCTAACAGTCTGGACTGCAGATATTTCTTGATCTATTACCTCTGATTCATGCTAAGAAAGCAAGGGTCAGTTTTCATCCAGTGCCTGGCATTCTGGACAGCTCAGTCATGGCCTCAAAATTATTAAGAATTGTTAATACTAATGTTAGTATGATGGCCATAGTAATTAAAATATTTAAAAAGCATCATCAGTGAACCTCTAATAGTTTGTGCAAAGCTAGATTTTGGAAGGGATCAGCAAAGAACACCAATGAAGCTGACAGCTTGTGTTGAATATTTGCCCCTGGCTGTATCTTCCTTTGGTCTGTGTGTCCTGGGAATATCTTGGTATATTGTCACATGCTTATAGTCTTTCAGTGTATAATCAGACTTAAAAATTAAAATATACCTTTGCCTTCCAAATTTTACCATACTTCTTTAGACAGAATGTTAGAAGTTGAGAGTAGAACAGTAGTTACTGGTAGCTGGAAGAGTTGGGTAGGGTAGAGATGGGGAGATTTTGATCAACAGGAATTCATCCAGGCGTAGTGGTACATACCTGTGATCCTAGAACTCAGGAGGCTGAAGCAGGAGGATCACCCCAAGTCTGAGGCCAGCTGGGCTATGTAGTGAGTTCAAGGTCAGCCTGAACTATAGATTGAAATCCTATCTCAAAAAAACCAAACCAAACCAAACCAAACCAAACCAAACCAAACCAAAC